>NW_011628314.1:12593-13846 GCF_000512975.1 Sesamum indicum
AAATTTTAGTTTTTTTGCACGGTTTTATTAAAACAAGTTTGTTTCCCTTTTATACTAACTTGTAGTTATTACTATTGCTTAACAAATTTACAATACAAATGCTTGGGTCTAGACCAACGTTTGGGTCAAGCTTTGTCGAATTCTGAGAACGTTCAAAAATTAGCTGTTTTGCACGGTTTTTTTGGTAAAATGTAATTTTCATTAATAAAGGAAAAAAAATGGTACAACAATGCTCCTCGTCAGGTGTCTCCCTCGGCAGGCCAAGGGATCCAAGTTTGTTAACCTTTTATACTAACTTGCAGTTATTATTACGCTTAGCAAATTTACAACACAAATGCTTGGGTCTAGACCAACGTTTGGGTCATGTTTCGTCGAATTCTGAGAACGTTCAAAATTTAGCTATTTTGCACGGTTTTATTAAAGCAAGTTTGTTTCGCTTTTAGACTAACTTCTAGTTATTATTACGCTTAGCAAATTTACAACACAAATGGATGGGTCTAGTCCTGCGATTGGGTCAAGTTTCGTTATATTCAGAGAACGTCCAATAGTTAGCTGTTTTGCACGGTTTTATTAAAACAAGTTTGTTTCGCTTTTATAGTAACTTGTAGTTATTATTACGCTTAGAAAATTTAACACACAAACTCTTGGGTCTAGACCTACGTTTGGGTCAAGTTTCGTCCAATGCTGAGAATGCTCAAAAATTAGCTGTTTTGCATGGTTTTATTAAAACAAGTTTGTTTCCCTTTTATACTAACTTGTAGTTATTATTACGCTTAGCAAATTTGCAACACAAATGCTTGGGTCAAGACCAATGTTTGGGTCAAGTTTCGTCGATTTATGAGGACGTTCAAAATTTAGCTATTTTGCACGGTTTTATTAAAGTAAGTTTGTTTCCCTTTTATACTAACTTGTAGTTATTATTACGCTTAGCAAATTTACAACACAAATGCTTGGGTCTAGACCAACGTTTGGGTCAAGTTTCGTCCAATTCTGAGAATGCTAAAAAATTAGTTTTTTTGCACGGTTTTATTAAAACAAGTTTGTTTTAAAACAAGTTTGTTTTATACTATCTTGTAGTTATTATTACGCTTAGTAAATTTAACACACAAACTCTTATGTCTAGACCTACGTTTGGGTCAAGTTTCGTCGAATTCTAAGAATGCTTAAATTTTAGTTTTTTTGCACGGTTTTATTAAAACAAGTTTGTTTTAAAATAAGTTTGTTTTATACTAACTTGTAGTTATTATTACGCT
>NW_011628314.1:14668-15382 GCF_000512975.1 Sesamum indicum
TTTTATACTAACTTGTAGTTATTATTACGCTTAGTAAATTTAACACACAAACTCTTATGTCTAGATCTACGTTGGGTCAAGTTTCGTCGAATTCTGAGAATGCTAAAATTTTAGTTTTTTTGCACGGTTTTATTAAACAAAGTTTGTTTCCCTTTTAAACTAACTTGTAATTATTATACGCTTAGCAAATTTACAACACAAATGCTTGGGTCTAGACCAACGTTTGGGTCATGTTTCGTCGAATTCTGAGAACGTTCAAAATTTAGCTATTTTGCACGGTTTTATTAAAGCAAGTTTGTTTCGCTTTTAGACTAACTTCTAGTTATTATTACGCTTAGCAAATTTACAACACAAATGGATGGGTCTAGTCCTGCGATTGGGTCAAGTTTCGTTATATTCAGAGAACGTCCAAAAGTTAGCTGTTTTGCACGGTTTTATTAAAACAAGTTTGTTTTCCTTTTATAGTAACTTGTAGTTATTAATTACGTTAGAAAATTTAACACACAAACTCTTGGGTCTAGACCTACGTTTGGGTCAACTTTCGTCCAATGCTGAGAATGCTAAAAAATTAGCTGTTTTGCACGGTTTTATTAAAACAAGTTTGTTTCCTTTTTTATACTAACTTGTAGTTATTATTACGTTTAGCAAATTTACAACACAAATGCTTGGCTCTAGACCAACGTTTGGGTCAAGTTTCGTCAAATCCTGAGAACG
>NW_011628315.1:0-15344 GCF_000512975.1 Sesamum indicum
GATACAGGTGCTGAGATCTTGATAGGTAACAATTTCATTCAAACATTTGCAAGATATATGCAGGATAATCAGAGGAATTTGTTAATCTTTACTACTAAATGTGGTAGTGAGATACAAGTGTTGCAAAGAGAAAAGGCATTTAATAGGATAATGCCAATAATTTTTCGCAGCAAACGTGGTGATTTTGATGCCAAATTAACTCATCCAAAAATACAGGATAAGAGGAAATTTGGTAAGGTTCTTTTGTCTTTCAAGCAACAGGGACTCATGGACAACGATAGCTTCTATAAGGAATCCGAGGAGGAGATTGTGAGCCTTAAAGAAGCACTACTGGAAATAAAATCGCTAGATATTAGCGAGGAAAGCAGGCTTTCTCTTGAGAATGTCAAGAGGCTCATCCAGAGGAACTTTAGTGAAAACCCTCTGGCATGGCGAGATAGGAACAAGATCGAAGCTACTCTAAAACTCTGGGAAGAGTGCAAGTATCAGTACGTTCAATACAAGCCTATCCAAATGAACATGGAAGATAAGAAATATATGCAGATGATTATCAAAGAGCATATCGGTTTTGGACTCATCGAACCTGGAATCTCTGCCTACAGCAGCCCTGGGTTTCTAGTAAGAAACCATGGCGTGATTAAGAGAGGTAAACCCAGGTTAGTAATTAACTATCAATGTATTAATAAGATATTAGAGTTTGATGGTTATTACATTCCCAGTAGAGAACACTTACTTGATTGCATTAAAGGGGCAAAAGTATTTTTTAAATTCAATTGCAAATCTGGGTTTTATCAGATTAAGATAGAGAGTGAATCAAACAAATTCACTGCATTCTCCACACCACAAGGACAATATATCTGGAATGTGTTTCCAATGGGTTTAAATGCACCCCAAATATTTCAAAAAAAAAGGATAATCTTTTTAAAGATTATTTTGTGTTCATGTTTGTCTATATTGACGACATACTAATTGCATCCAAAAATATGAAAGAACATATTAAACATCTTGAAATATTTTTTGATGCATGCCATAAAGAAGGTTTTAGTACTTTCTGAAAACAAAACCACTATAGTTGTCATTAAAATTGAATTTCTAGGAATTCGTATTGACGAAATAGGGATTGAGTTATAGGAGCATATTGTGGAGAAAATCCGTAATTTTCCAGACGTGCTCAAAGACAAGAAACATTTACAGAGCTTCTTAGGAATTGTTAATTTTGCAGGTATCTTCATTAAGGATCTTGCAAAATACAAAAAGGATTTCTGACCACTCTTGAAAGAAACGGAGAGCTCAAAGTGAAAATGGGAAGAAATTCACACAAGAAGGGTTCGTGTAACCTGCCAAAGCTTGCTATACCACAGGACAAGGATGAATTGGCAGTTTATATAGATGCCAATGATTATAGATGGGCAGCAGTGCTAATGAAGAAGACAACTACAGGGGAACAACCCTGTAGATATACAGGAGGGTTGTTCTCTAAACAACAAGCCAAAGTTTGGCACATCAACGAGAAAGAATTCTTTTCGGTTTGGAAGGCTTTTAAAAATGGCCTTTATTTTTACTTGCTAAAAAATTTACTTTAAAAGTGGATAATACTAATGTCAAAGCTTTCTTAAAGAATAAATTAGAATAAAAAATAGAGAAAGCTCGTATTATCAGATGGCAAGGTTAATGCCAATATTATTGTTATAATATTATCGTTATAAAATCTCACGAAAATATTTTTGCAAATTTCCTGACGAGAGATGGAGGCAACTGAAGCAAACTCTGTCTGGTTGAGACTCAGGAACCTCCGGGAAAACATCGAGGAGTTTGACAAAAAGTTCGGACAGCTAGCAGTTAATGCCCAAGTTGCTAGACAAATTCAAAGAGTTGATCTGGACACTGTTCAGGTCGCAATAAGGAGTTCTTTATTAGCATCCACCTCGCTATGGAATGACTTACGAGAACCAATTCGGAAGGCGTCACCTTCGGGGATGACTCACGAGTTGAGGGAGCATGACCCAAAATATGCCTTTACAGTACATGGCTACCCGTAGCGTCGGATTCAAGTACCGATTGCACAAGGCCATCACCAGACTCTGGTGAAACGACAACAATTAAATCACAGGAAGTGCAAACTCCTGATGATTCAAGTCAACCTAGCACCTCTTGGGTTAAGGAGGGAGAGATTAGCCTTAGGCCGATGACAGGCACCTCTAAGGTTAATACTACGAGTTAATATCTTCTTCTGCTTGGTAGGGCTACCAGCGTATGTGGGAAAAATTAATTTTCCGCAAAGGAGTAAACCCAGGCAAGATCATTATCGAAACATCCAAAAAATATAATAGGGTCTGAATGTTAGAAGGGTCAAAACCAGAAGATGTTCGAGAAGGGTATGATTTTGGAGCTCTTGCTTCAGTTCATACTATGTCACCACGTTTTTCGAAAATCTCAAAACTTCCGAAGTGGATTAGTAGGGCGATTTTTGATTCATGGCAAAATAGCCCCCACCTTAAAAGAGGAAATGTTCTAGAGATAAAGTTCGTATCAGTTGCTCCAGAAACGGCAGGAAAAGAGTCACATCCAGCATTTCATTTCATGAAATTATAGAGGCCAGACATGGTGGCTTTCAACAAAATCAAAACCGCCTCAGGCGAAGCTCCCCTGGTATCGGTCATTACTGAAGACAGTATCTCTACTAGAAGAGCTTGGAGATTATGGGTTTGTCTCATTGAGATGAACAAAGTCAAGTATCCATTCAGAATCTTCTCAAACAAAGTGAATGGATCCTTATTGTAAATTCCATGATAGGAAAAAACACTGAGTTCGCAGAAAGCTTATTCGAGAAAAAGAGGATGTTAATATGGAAAAATAAGCTGCCAGTGACTGAAGCCACAAGAATGAAGACGTGCAACATGTTGCATGTTGGGAAATGGCATAACCATTTGTGCCCCTGCTGCGAAAAACAAGAAAAGTCCCTGTTTGGGACAAAGATTCGAGTCACAAAAAACAAACCGAAACTGAACCAAGACAAGAAAAAGAGAAAAATTTTTAAAAACGAAGTAATAATTAAATGATGTAAAAAATCGAGAGGATAAGACGGTCTGTAGAAAATGACAAAAGCCAATAGTCAGCAAAGCAGGAAAGACAGCTGGAAGTCACATGATCGACAAGCCATAATGACCAATAGCTGGAAAGACCGAGGCAATTAGAACATAGTGACGTCATTCGAAAAAAGACAAGATGATGACGAAAGCAATGACGTCATCAAAAACCAAGTTGGAGTCCGAATTTGAAGTCTGTGGACGCCTATAAATGAAGAGGTAGTGAAGCAGATGGGGATCATCAGAAAACTTCTCCTCCTCTTCAAAGTATTAGAGTTTTGATTCTTTTGAATCTTCTGTAGTATTTTAATTTTTTAGTTTATGGGGGTTTACCAAACAAGTCAAGTCCTCTATACCATGAGAGGCTAAACAATTGTCTCCTTGAAGTTATTATTACGCTTAGCAAATTTACCACACAAATGCATGGGTTTAGACCAACGTTTGGGTCAAGTTTCGTGGAATTCTGAGAACGTTCCAAATTTAGTTGTATTGCATGATTTTATTAAAGCAAGTTTGATTCCCTTTTATACTAACTTGTAGTTATTTTTACGCATAGTGAATTTACCACACAAATGCATGGGTTTAGACCTATGTTTGGGTCATGTTTCGTGGAATTTTGAGAATGTTGAATATTTAGCTGTTTTACACGGTTTTACTAAAAAATCAACTTTATTTCCATTTTACACTAACTTGTAGTTATTATTATACTTAGAAAAATTTAACACACAAATGCATGGGTCTAGACCGACGTTGGGTCAAGTTTCGTAGAATTCTGAGAACGTTCAAAATTTAGCTGTTTTGCACGATTTTATTAAAAAAGTAACTTTGTTTCCCTTTTACACTAACTTGTAGTTATTACTACGCTTAGAAAAATTTTCCACCCAAATGCATGGGCCTAGACTTATATTTGGGTCAAGTTTCATGGAATTATGAGAACTTTCAAAATTTAGCAGTTTTGCACTGTTTTATTAGAAAAGCAAATTAGCTTCCCTTTTAATCTAACTTGTAGTTATTATTATGCTTAGAAAATTTAAACACAAATGCATAGGTCTAGACCTACGTTTGGGTCAAGTTTCGTGAAATTCTGAGAATGTCCAAATTTAGCCGTTTTGGATGATTTTATTAAAAAAGCAACATCGTTTTCCTTTTATACTAACTTGTAGTTATTATTACACTTAGCAAAATTTACCACACAAATGCATGGGTCTAGACCTACGTTTGGGTCAAGTTTCGTCGAATTCTGAGAACGTTCAAAATTTAGCTGTTTTGAACGGTTTTATTAAAAAACAACTTTGTTTCCCTTTTACACTAGCTCGGAGCTGTTATTACGCTTAACAAATTTACCAGAAAAATGCATGGGTCTAGACCTACGTTTGGGTCAAGTTTCGTGGAATTCTGATAACGTTCAATATTTAGCTGTTTTGCACGGTTTGTAAAAGCAACTTTGTTTCCCTTTTACACTAACTTGTAGTTATTGTTACGCTTTGAAAAATTTACCACACAAATGCATGTGTCTAGACCTACATTTGGGTCATGTTTCGTGGAATTTTGAGAACGTTCAAAATTTAGCTGTTTTGCACGGATTTATTAAAAAGCAAATTTGTTTTCCTTTTATACTAACTTGTAGTTATTATTATGCTTAGGAAATTTACAATACAAGTGCATGGGTCTAGACCTATGTTTGGGTCAAGATGCGTGGAATTCTGAGAATGTTCAAAATTTAGCTGTTTTGCACGGTTTTATTAAAAAAGCAACTTTGCTTCCCTTTTACACTAACTTGTAGTTATTATTACGCTTAGAAAAATTTTCCACCCTAATGCATGGGCTTAGACTTAGATTTGGGTCAAGTTTCGTGAAATTATGAGAACGTTCAAAATTTAGCAGCTTTGCACTGTTTTATTAAAAAAGCAACTTTATTTCCCTTTTACACTAACTTGTAGTTATTATTATACTTAGCAAATTTAAAACACAAATGCATATGTCTACACCTACGTTTGGGTTAGGTTTCGTGAAATTCTGAGAATGTTCAAATTTAGATGTTTTGAACGGTTTTATTAAAAAAGCAACGTTGTTTCCCTTTTACACTAACTTGTAGTTATTATTACTCTTAGCAAAATTTACCACACAAATGCATGGGTCTAGACCTACGTTTCGGTCAAGTTTCGTGGAATGATGAGAATGTTCAAAATTTAGCTGTTTTGCACGGTTCATTAAAAAAGCAACTTTGTTTTCCTTTAACACTAACTTGTAGTTATTATTATGCTTAGCAAATTTACCACAAAGATGCATGGGTTTAGACCTACGTTTGGGTCAAGTTTCGGGGAGTTCTGATAACGTTCAAAATTTAGCTGTTTTGTATGGTTTGTAAAAGTAATTTTGTTTCCCTTTTACACTAACTTGTAGTTATTGTTAAGTGTAGCAAATTTACCACACAAATGCTTGGGCTTAGACGTATGTTTGGGTCATGTTTCGTGAAATTTTGAGAACGTTCAAAATTTAATTGTTTTGCACGATTTTATTAAAAAAGCAACTTTGTTTTTCTTTTACACTAACTTGTAATTATTATTACGCTTAGGAAAACTTACGTTACAAATGCATGGGTCTAGACCTACGTTTGGGTCAAGTTTCATGGAATTATGATAATATTCAAAATTTAGTTGTTTTGCACGGTTTATTAAAAAAACAATTTTGTTTTCTTTTTACCATAACTTGTAGTTTTAATTACGTTTAGCAAATTTACCACAAAGATGCATAGGTTTAGACATATGATAGGGTCAAGTTTCGTGGAGTTTTGATAACGTTAAAGATTTAGTTGCTTTGCATGGTTTGTAAAAGCAACTTTGTTTCCCTTTTACACTAACTTGTAATTATAATTACGCTTAGCAAAATTAACCATACAAATGCATGGGTATAAACCTACGTTTGGGTCAAGTTTCGTGGAATTCTGAGAACATTCAATATTTAGCTGTTTTTGCACGGTTTTATTAAAAAAAATAACTTTGTTTGCCTTTTACACTGACTTGTAGTTATTATTACGCTTAGAAAAATTTACTACACAAATGCATAGGTTCAGACCCACGTTTGGGTCAAGTTTCGTGGAATTCTAAGAACGTTCAAAATTTAGCTGGTTTGCATGGTTTTATTAAACAAGTAACTTTGTTTCCCTTTTACACTAACTTGTAGTTATTATTACGCTTAGCAAATTGACCACTTAAATGCACGGGCTTCGACCTACGTTTGGGTCAAGTTTTGTGGAATTATGAGAACGTTCAAAATTTAGCTATTTTATACGGTTTTGTTAAAAGAACAACTTTGTTTCTCTTTTACGTTAATCTGCAATTATTATTATGCTTAGCAAAATTTATAATACAAATACATGGGCCTGGACCTACGTTCGACCTACTTTGGGTCAAGTTTTGTGGAATTATGAGAACGTTCAAAATTTAGCTATTTTATACGGTTTTGTTAAAAGAACAACTTTGTTTCTCTTTTACGTTAATCTGCAATTATTATTATGCTTAGCAAAATTTATCATACAAATGCATGGGCCTAGACCTACGTTTGGGTCAAGTTTCGTGCAATTATGAGAATGTTCAAAATTTAGCGGTTTGCACGGTTTATTAAAAAAGCAACTTTGTTTGCCTTTTATACTAACTTGTAGTTATTATTACGTTTAACAAATTTACCACACAAATTCATGGCTTTAGACCTACGTTTGGGTCAAGTTTCGTGGACTTCTGAGATCGTTCAAAATTTAGCTTGTTTTGCACGGTTTTATTAAAAAAGCAACTTTATTTTCCTTTAACACTAACTTGTAGTTATTACGCTTAGCAAAATTTACCACACCAATGCATGGGTCTGGACCTAATTTTGGGTCAAGTTTCGTGAAATTCTGAGAACGTTCAAAATTTAGCTATTTTGCACGGTTTTATTAAAAAAGCAACTTTCTTTCTCTTTTACATTAACTTATAGTTATTATTACGCTTAGCAAAATTTACTATACAAATGCATGGGTCTAGACCTACGTTTGGGTAAAGTTTCGTGGAATACTGAGAAAGTTCAAAATTTAGCTATTTTGCACGATTTTATTAAAGCAAGTTTGATTTCCTTTTATACAAACTTGTAATTATTATTATGCATAGCAAATTTACTACACAAATGCATGGGTTTAGACCAACGTTGGAGTCAAGTTTCGTTGAATTCTAAAAACGTTCAAAATCTAGCTGTTTTACATGGTTTTATTAAAAATGCAACTTTGTTTCCCTTTTACAGTAACTTGTAGCTATTATTACGCTTAGAAAACTTACCACGCAAATGCATGGGGTCTAGACCTACATTTGGGTCAAGTTTCGTGAAATTATGAGAACGTTCAAGATTTAGTTGTTTTGCACGGTTTTGTTAAAAAAGCAACTTTGTTTCCATTTTACACTAACTTGTAGTTATTATTACGTTTAGCAAATTTACCGCACAAATGCATGGGTTTAGACCTACGTTTGGGTCAAGTTTCGTGGTATTCTGAGAACGTTCAAAATTTAGCTGTTTTGCATTGTTTTATTAAAGCAACTTTGTTTCCCTTTCACACTAGCTTATAGTTATTATTAGCTTAGCATATCTACCTAACAAATGCATGGGCCTAGACCTATGATTGTTTCAAGTTTCGTGGAATTCTGAGAAACGTTCAATATTTAGCTGTTTAGGACTGTTTTATAAATAAAGCAACTTTGTTCTCCTTTTACACTAACATGTAGTTATTATTATACTTAGCAAAATTTAACACATAAATGCATGTGTTTACACCCACGTTTGGGTCAACTTTCGTGAAATTCTAAGAACGGTCAAAATTTAGCCGGTTTGCACAATTTTATTAAAAAAGCAACTTTGTTCTCCTTTTACACTAACATTTAGTTATTATTACGCTTGGCAAAATTTAACACACAAATGCATGTCTTTAGATCACCGTTTGGGTCAAGTTTCGTGAAAATCTAAGAACGTTCAAAATTTAGCTGGTTTGCACGATTTTATTAAAAAAGTAACTTTGTTTCCCTTTTACACTAACTTGTAGTTATTATTACGCTTTGCAAATTTACCACTTAAATGCATGGGTTTGGACCTACATTTGGGTCAAGTTTCGTAGAATTATAAGAACATTCAAAATTTAGCTGTTTTGCATGGTTTTATTTAAGCAGCTTTGTTTCCCTTTTACAATAACTTGTAGTTATTATTACGCTTAGCAAATTTACCACACAAATGTATACGTCTAGACCTACGTTTAGGTCAAGTTTTGTGGAATTATAAGAATGTTCAAAATTTAGTTGTTTTGCACGTTTTTATTAAAAAAGCAACTTTGTTTCTCTTTTACATTAACCTGTAGTTATTATTACGCTTAGAAAAATTTACAACACAAATGCATAGGTTTAACCTACGTTTGGGTCAAGTTTCATCGAATTATAAGAACGTTCAAAATTTAGCTGTTCTGCACAGTTTTATTAAAAAAGCAACTTTGTTTTCCTTTTACACTAACTTGTATTTATTATTAAGTTTATTAATTTTACCACACAAATGCATGGATTTATACTTACGTTTGGGTCAAGTTTTGTGGAATCCTGAGAACGTTCAAAATTTAGCTGTTTTTCACGATTTCATTAAAGCAACATTGTTTCACTTTCACACTAGCTTATAGTTATTATTAGCTTAGTATATTTACCAAATAAATACATGGGTCTAGAGCTATGTTTATTTCAAGTTTCGTGGAATTCTGAGAACGTTCAATATTCAGCGGTTTTGCACGGTTTTATCAAAAAAACAACTTTGTTTGCCTTTTACACTAACTTGTAGCAATTATTACGCTTTGCAAAATTTACCATACAAATGCATGGGTTTATACCTACGTTTGGGTCAAGTTTCATTGAATTTTGAGAGCGTTCAAAATTTAACTTTGCCATGGTTTTATTGAAAAAGCAACTTTGTTTTCCTTTTACACTACTTGTAGTTATTATTACGCATAAAAAAATTTTCCACACAAGTACATGGGTCTACACCTACGTTTGGGTCAAGTTTCGTGAAATTATGAGAACATTGAAAATTTAGTTGTTTTGCACGGTTTTATTAAAGCAAATATATTTTCCTTTTACACTAACTTGTAGTTATTATTATGCTTAACAAATTTACCACACAAATGCATTGGTTTAGACCTACGTTTGGATCAAGTTTCGTGGAATTTTGAGAAAGTTCAAATTTAAGTTGTTTTGCACGGTTTAATAAAGCAACTTTATTTCCATTTTACACTAACTTGTAGTTATTATTACGCTTAGCAAAATTTGCCACACAAATCCATGGGTCTAGACAGACGTTTGGATCAAGTTTTGTGAAATCATGAGAATGTTCAAAATTTAGCTATTTTGCACGGTTTTATTAAAAAAGCAAATTTCTTTCTCTTTTACATTAACTTGTAGTTATTATTACGCTTAGCAAAATTTACTACACAAATGCATGGGTCTAGACCTACGTTTGGGTCAAGTTTCGTGGAATTCTGAAAACGTTCAAAATTTAGCTGTTTTGCACGGTTTTATTAAAGCAACTTTGTTTCCCTTTTACACTAACTTGTAGTTATTATTATGCTTAGCAAATTTAACACACAAATGCATAGGCCTAGACCTACGTTTGGGTCAAGTTTCGTGAAATTCTGATAACGTTCAAATTCAGCGATTTTGCACGGTTTTGTTAAAAAAAACAAATTTCTTTCTCTTTTACACTAACATGTAGCTATTATTACGCTTAGCAAATTTACCACACAAATGCATGGGTCTAGACCTACGTTTGGGTCAAGTTTCGTGGAATTCTGAGAACGTTCAAAATTTAGCTGTTTTGCACGGTTTATTAAAAAAGCAACTTTGCTTTCCTTTTACACTAACTTGTAGTTATTATTACATTTAGGAAATTTAAAACACAAATGCATGGGTTTAAACCTACGTTTGGATCAAGTTTCGTAAAATTCTGAGAATGTTCAAATTTAGCCGTTCTGAACGGTTTTATTAAAAAAGCAACGTTGTTTCCGTTTTACACTAACTTGTAGATATTATTACGCTTAGCAAAATTTACCTCACAAATTCTTGCGTGTAGAGCTACGTTTGGGTCATGTTTCGTGGAATTATGAGAATGTTCAAAGTTTAGCTGTTTTGCACGGTTTTTTAAAAAAGCAACTTTGTTTTTCTTTTACACTAACTTGTAGTTATAATTACGCTAAGCAAAATTTACCACACACATGCATGGGTGTAGACCTATGTTTGGGTCACGTTTCGTGGAATTATGAAAACGTTCAACATTTAGCTGTTTTGCACGATTTTATTAAAAAATCAACTTTGTTTCCCTTTTACACTAACTTGTAGCTATTATTACGTTTAGCAAAAACTTACCACATAAATGCATGGGTCTAGATCAACATTTAGGTCATGTTTCGTGCAATTCTGAGATCGTTCAAAATTTATATGTTTTACATAGTTTTATTAAAAAAGGAACTTTCTTTCTTTCTTACATTAACTTGTAGTTATTATTACGCTAACAAAGATTTAACAAACCAATGCATGGGACTAGACCTACATTTGGGTCAAGTTTCGTGAAATTATGAGAACGTTCAAGATTTAGTTGTTTTGCACGGTTTTATTAAAAAAGCAACTTTGTTTCCCTTTTACACTAACTTGTACTTATTATTACGCTTAGCAAAATTTACCACACAAATGCATGGGTCTAGACTTACTTTTCTGTCAAATTTCGTGGAATTCTGAAACATTCAATATTTAGTGGTTTTGCACGCTTTTATTTAAAAACAAACTTTGTTTTCCTTTTACACAAACCTGTAGTTATTATTACGCTTAGCAAAATTTACCACACAAATACATGGGTCTAGACCGACGTTTGGATCAAGTTCCGTGCAATTTTGAGAACGTTCAAAATTTAGCTGTTTTGCACGGTTTTGTTAAAAAAGCAACTTTGTCACTCATTTACATTAACTTGTAGTTATTATTACGTTTAGCAAAATTTACCGCACAAATACATGGTTCTAGACCTAGGTCTGGGTCAAGGTTCGTGGAATTATGAGATCGTTCAAAATTTAGCTGTTTTGCACGGTTTTATTAAAGCAACTTTGTTTTTCTTTTACACTAACTTGTAGTTATTATTATGCTTAGCAAATTTAACACACAAATGCATAGGCCTAGACCTACGTTTGGGTCAAGTTTCGTGAAATTCTGATAACGTTCAAATTCAGCGGTTTTGCACGGTTTTATTAAAAAAAAAAAATTGTTTCCCTTTTACACTAACATATAGCTATTATTACGCTTAGCAAATTCTCACACAAATGCATGGGTCTAGACCTACGTTTGGGTCAAGTTTCGTGGAATTTTGAGAACGTTCAAAATTTAGCTGTTTTGCACGGTTTATGAAAACAACAACTATTTTTCCCTTTCACACTAACTTACAGCTATTATTTCGCTTAGCAAATTTACCACACAAATGCATGGGTCTAGACCTACATTTGGGTCAAGTTTTATGGAATTCTGAAAACGTTCAATATTTAGCTGTTTTGCACTGTTTTATTAAAAAATCAACTTTGTTTCCCTTTTACACTAACTTGTACTTATTATTACGCTTAGCAAAACTTACCACGTAAATGCATGGGTCTAGATCAACGTTTAGGTCAAGTTTCGTGCAATTCTGAGAACTTTCAAAATTTAGCTGTTTTGCACGGTTTTATTAAAGCAACTTTGTTTCCCTTTTACACTAACTTGTAGTTATTATTACGCTTAGCAAATTTAATACACAAATACATAGGTCTAGACCTACGTTTGCGTCAAGTTTCGTGAAATTCTGATAACGTTCAAATTCAGCGGTTTTGCACGGTTTTATTAAAAAAAAACAAATGTGTTTCCCTTTTACACTAACATGTAGTTATTATTACGCTTAGCAAATTTATCACACAAATGCATGGGTCTAGACCTACGTTTGGGTCATGTTTCGTGGAATTATGAGAATGTTCAAAATTTAGCTGTTTTGCACGGTTTATCAAAAAAGAAACTTTGTTTTCCTTTTACACTAACTTGTAGTTATTATTACGTTTAGAAAATTTAAAACACAAATGCATAGGTTTAGACCTACGTTTGGATCAAGTTTCGTGAAATTCTGAGAATGTTCAAATTTAGCCATTTTGAACGGTATTATTAAAAAAGCAACGTTGTTTCCCTTTTACACTAACTTGTAGATATTATTACGCTTAGCAAAATTTACCTCACAAATGCATGCGTGTAGAGCTATGTTTGGGTCATGTTTCGTGGAATTATGAGATCGTTCAATATTTAGCTGTTTTGCACGGTTTATTAAAAAAGAAACTTTGTTTTCCTTTTACACTAACTTGTAGTTATTATTACGTTTAGAAAATTTAAAACACAAATGCATGGGTTTATACCTACGTTTGGATCAAGTTTCGTGAAATTCTGAGAATGTTCAAATTTAGCCATTTTGAACGGTTTTATTAAAAAAGCAACGTTGTTTCCCTTTTACACTAACTTGTAGATATTATTACGCTTAGCAAAATTTACCTCACAAATGCATGCGTGTAGAGCTACGTTTGGGTCATGTTTCGTGGAATTATGAGATTGTTCAAAATTCAGCTGTTTTGCACGGTTTATTAAAAAAGCAACTTTGTTTTCCTTTTACACTAACTTGTAGTTATTATTACGCTAAGCAAAATTTACCAAACAAATGCATGGGTCCAGACGTACGTTTGGGTCAAGTTTCGTGGAATTGTGAGAACGTTCAAAATTTAGCTCTTTTGCACGATTTTATTAAAAAAGCAACTTTGTTTCTCTTTTACATTAACTTCTAGCTATTATTATGCTTAGCACAATTTACCACACCAATGCATGGGTCTAAACCTATGTTTTGATCAGGTTTCGTGGAATTCTGAGAACATTCAAAATTTTTAGCTGTTTTTGCACGATTTATTAAAAAAACAACTATGTTTCCCTATAACACTAACTTATTTCGCTTAGCAAATTTACCACACAAATGCATGGGTCTAGACCTACATTTGGGTCAAGTTTCATGGAATTCTGAGAACGTTCAACATTTAGCTGTTTTGCACGGTTTATTAAAAAATCAACTTTGTTTCCCTTTTACATTAACTTGTAGCTATTATTACGCTTAGCAAAACTAACCGCATAAATGCATGGGTCTAGATCAACGTTAAGGTCAAGTTTCCTGCAATTCTGACAACGTTCAAAATTTAGTTGTTTTGCACGGTTTTATTAAACCAAATTTGTTTCCCTTTTACACTAACTTGTAGTTATTATTACGCTTAGTAAATTTAATACACAAATGCATAAGTCTAGACCTACGTTTGGGTCAAGTTTCGTGAAATTCTGATAACGTTCAAATTCACCGATTTTGCACGGTTTTATTAAAAAAAACAAATTTGTTTCCCTTTTACACTAACATGTAGCTATTATTACGCTTAGCAAATTTACCACACAAATGCATGGGTCTAGACCTACGTTTGGGTCAAGTTTCGTGGAATTACTAGAATGTTCAAAATTTAGCTGTTTTGCACGGTTTATTAAAAAAGTTGTTTTAAAGCTTGCTTTCTCATTCTTATGATAGAACATTTTTAATGGAAGAAACTTTTGGTACGTCATAAATATTAACCACTAAAACAAGTACATATTATTAATTAGAAAATAAAATAAAATTATGATAAGATTTAATTGGGAGTTATAGAAAAAAATATTATGTCAATAGTATGAATTAATATATCATTTTTTAGGATCAATTATATAATTACAATAATAAGTCTTGCCACCATTATTGTATATCAGAATAATCTATTAAGAAATTAAGTATAAACCCAATAAAATGTAAGATGAACTTTCAATGTAGGAAATTTAACAATGAAAATATAAGCAATACTGTTGAGTTGATTATCAAACTTTTAATAATTACATTTTTTCTTTTTCTTCAAGAACAATGTCGTCTGTATAATTTATGCGCGAACATACTATCAATTTAATGTTAATTTTTATTTTTATATATCATATTGTTTTTCAGGCCAAATTGTAAGAAATACATTTTACATTTGGACTGGAAAGGAAATTTGATCTATCCAATGAAAAGGTCAAAGGAGCACTTAAAACAAGAGTTTTGATTAGTTCGTAACCATCATTTCTCTATACCAAATTCGGAGGGTAAAAAAGTAATAAAAAAATTACAAAAATAATTTTACAGAATACTAATATACTTAAATATGAAATATGTGATAGATACAACATGAGAGTCTCCTATTTAATGAAGAAAAAGAGAGTTTTTAATTAATGTTTAGAATATGATAATTATACTCTGAGACTCATTCCTTAATTTTCCACAACTCTCCAATGCACAATAAATCATTTTTACCTGCTTTCTTGATTGTATTTAGCAGAAATAAAATAATATATTTTAATTGGTCACTCTACGAAAATGTATATATCATAGATTTACAGAGATGAAATCAAACAAGGTGTAAAGATTGAATAAAGAGAGGAGATAGAAAGTTTCTTGATATCCTCCCGTCTTTACTCTCATTTGTAAAAACCTTTCCCACCATCAAACCCTTTCAACTTCATTTCCCCTTTCCTCCCTCTCTTTATTTCTCAACCCCGAAAGATAGAAGGAATGCAGAGGCAAAAGAAGGGTTCCACTACAAAAAACCCTTAAAAACAAAGAGGAAAGATCAATAGAGGGGTTAGGGTTTAGTACCACTGGCGGAGGGTGATGTGAAAAAGGAGAACGTTAAGTGGTTTCATTTGGGTTTATTACTCTGGTTGATGGAAGCGAAGATGTGTTCGTTCACCAATCAGTACACCCAAGAGAAGCAGCAATGGAGGTGGGTGCAACACAAAATTCCAAGAAAGAAAACCCTACTGGTAAAAACCCTAAAAAATACTCTTCTTTCCCACCATTTTACACGAGCCCACCGTCAATCCATACTCACATGTTTCCACCTTTCGATTTTTTATTTCTTTTATTCAGGGTTTGCAAAGCCAGAGCAGTAGAGAAGAAAGTGCAAGAAAAAAGGAAAAGAAATTAAGTTGGCGACGTCTCTCTTCTCTCTGTTTGTATCTATGTAAGTATCGTTCTTAGCTCTTAATTTTTTTATATTTCTTGTAATTGTTTAAATTTTATGGTGTCACTTAGCTTGAAACTTTTGGTGGATGTGAACATTTGTGAATCTGG
>NW_011628316.1:0-7726 GCF_000512975.1 Sesamum indicum
GGGAAGTGGTGGTGACCCTGCAGAAAGAAGTTGTGGAGGGTGATTTGTTGAGGGACTGCCTCGAGTTGGGTGCTGATGACCTCAAGGGTTTGATCCAAATTTTCAAGGACATTGCTCTCCTATATTACTCTGCTTCTCCCAAAACTGATCTGTGAATGGGGATTTTTCTTGAAAAATAACGGGACTCTGACCATTTCATAGCAGTCATTTCCATGTAAGTATGGATGACCTACAGGGGCCAGCAGCGCACTTCATAGCTTAAAGTTGCTGAGCTATATGGATGTGGCAGCGTATTATGCATATGGTGGCATGATCCGATTCTGGTCCTAACGAAGGGAGGTCCGTAAGTTGAGATTTGGGCTTGAGGTGCTTGTTACGGAACTTGGCATTCTCAGTGATTACTTATGTGGTGGAAAGAGAATCATTTTCTGAAGTAGACTCTTCAAGTGCGTCTTTACTGCTGTTTCTTCAACTGCCTAATTTAATTGAACAGCAGCAGCAGAGCTCTGATCACATGTGCAATGAATGCTATCTTAGTCAATTACATTGATTATCCTATCTTTTTCTCATAACTATGCCCTTGTAAATTATTCACCTTTAAGGTGGCAGCACTTTCTTGTTTAATACCTTCGGCCAAATATATTGTAATATTGCTGTAGATCGCCTCTGGAGATCTTGTATCCTCCTTTTCCTTTGAGCTAGTGTTAAGCAATTCAAAAGATTCGACCGTATTGAGAAGTGAAGAATATCATGAGTATGCTCGTCTTAAAGGGTTTTTGGCTAAAGAAGAGAGGATGAAGTTTGATCTATAAAGTAAACACCTGTCTCTGCTATTCGATTCCTGCATATGCTGGCGGGAAACCCAGCCAAATTATCCTGTGAAGTGGCAATGAGAATTAGAAGAACATCATCAAGTAAAACTATTCAATCATCAACCCTTGCACTTCCACCCCTTGGTCCAAAAACACTAAGGTTACATTTGGATTAGAGCTGAGGATTTAAAACAAGGATTTCAAATGATTTTATATTAAATAAATTTAAAATTCATTAGTCCCAAATGAAAGTTCAAGAACTTGAACAATTTTGTGGCATGAATTTATCTGAACAAGTTTAATGAATTTGAAATCTTTAAATCCAAAAAACAACACAAATGAAGAAAAATAAGGCTCATTACATGAAGTAGGTTCCTATCAACGTCGCATTAAATCTGGAGCTACTAACTACTCCCCTGCTATTTTGAGGTCAACTTGCACCAATTTACAAACTCAACTTCAATAGTTGGATAACCTATCTATTCTTAAACATTAATTAGTTGGCATTTTAATATGTAAACTATTACATGTATACAAATGTAATTATCCCAAAACAAAATAAGAAGAAGAAAGCATGTATAAAAATGTCAATTCTGGACCCAAATCATATCATTAATTTCCTGAAAACATATTCCCCTCCGAAATACATTTAGAAGAATTTCATCCATTTATTTTCTCCACTTTTTGATGAGCATTTGCTCCATTTCTTAAAGTCTTGCTCTTTTTTCTTGCATTAGCTGTCGAGGCACCAAATTTGTACGTTGCCAAATATCTTTTAAAACTCCAAGAAAATCTAAAAATTTAACACTTTATTAGCTGCTTGATAACATGAATTCAATGTTTGGACAACGGTTGTACAATTAACAAAGAACAAATTTTCAGAAAGTTAAGAATTATGTTGAGTCAGGCTTGCAGCTGGACATTTTCTCTTGACGGGGTTATTCAGAACCTGGAGGCCTACTACGTCTACAATGGCTTCCATATTGTCTTCCTGTAGGCTTACACTTTCTTTAAAGTAGAAATACGGGTTTACATGATGATCAGCTTCATGTCCTGCAGCTGACAGCATGATTGGATCAAAAGATTTGGTAAGTAGTCACTGGTTCACCGGATATTAATATTGCTTTGCAAATAAACTCTTGTAACTAATCACAGACGACTTTGCAGTTTTGAAAATGGCAGGAAGGAATTATTTGGATCTCCAGACATTAATTGCACTGATTTGTATACATGGCTCCAAAAGTGAAGACCGGGTCGCAGATTGCCTTTTTTCGTCGCAGACATCTCACGTTATGTCCGCGTGAAATCAATGCATCTAACTAACTCCATCTCTGTATGTAGAACAGCTGAAAATCTGTCATTTCCAGTTTGCAAAAACTTGTGCAAATACGTATATATATGTACGCTTTCATGCCTTAAATTTCATCACACACTCCAACACTCACTGGCCCTCCTACTTTCATCTTTACTTCTTTATTTCTGATCCTCCTTTTTGCTTTTGCTTGCTTGCATTTACATTTATTTTCTCTACTGCTACAACTACATACATTTATATTTGGATATATCTACAATGAGAAGTGGGCTTAAGCCATGGATTGTGGTGTGTGTGGTTGTGGCTGTGGCGGTGAATCTCCTTAATGGGGTTGTGGCGGAGCCCCAAGTTCCATGTTACTTCATATTTGGTGATTCACTGGTGGACAATGGTAACAATAATAACATTCAGTCCTTGGCCCGGGCTAATTACTTGCCTTACGGGATTGATTTTCCAGACGGGCCGACTGGGAGGTTCTCCAATGGTAAAACTACAGTTGATGTCATCGGTAAGCTCTACTATCCCTTCTCTGACCATCAACCATAGAGATGAAATTGCATGAATGAATGTGATTAATTAAGTTATGTCGACCATGTGCAAGAACTAACCCTCTAGCTAGATCTTGTGAGCTAACTACAGTATTCCACATTATGGAATCATCAAGATTATTTATTGCTCTGGAAAATGACCTATACTTATTTGCTATATTCTACAGCGGAGCTGCTAGGCTTTGACGACTATATTCCGCCATACGCCAGTGCACGAGGCGAACAAATACTCAGGGGAGTGAACTACGCATCTGCTGCTGCTGGAATTAGATCAGAAACTGGCCAGCAATTGGTAGGGCGGCATCCCTCATTCTTTAACATTAATTAACGAAATCGGACAATATTTCCATTACATAATATATTAACTGTCTGGAAACCTGTTAATTCACTAGGGTGCTCGAATCGATTTTACTGGGCAAGTAAATAACTACAAGGACACAGTTGAACAAGTGGTGAACATACTAGGTGATGAAGACTCTGCTGCCAATTACTTGAGCAAGTGCATATACTCAATTGGAGTGGGCAGCAATGACTATCTTAACAACTACTTCATGCCTCTCTACTACTCAACTAGCCGTCAGTACTCGCCTGAACAATATGCCGATATCCTCATTCAACAGTATTCCCAACAAATAAGGGTAGGTCAACTCAGATTTTTTTGGTATCCCCAATTGTCTTTTCTTTTGTTTTTGTTAACTGTTCTTGGTTTTGGGGCAATATACATACATGCAGACTTTGTACAACTATGGAGCTCGGAAGTTTGCTTTAATTGGAGTGGGGCAAATCGGGTGCAGCCCGAATGCGTTGGCCCAGAATAGCCCGGATGGCTCTACATGCGTGCAAAGAATTAACGGCGCAAATCAGATATTCAACAACAAGCTGAGAGCATTAGTTGATGAGTTCAACAGCGATGCACAGGATGCAAAATTTATCTACATTAACGCATACGGAATTTTCCAGGATTTGATTGAGAACCCTTCAGCCTTTGGTAATGTTTATCACAACCTAAACTGAGTTAATTTTTCCTTTTGTTTCTCCCTAGCTGTTTTAACACTTATGTCTTTGTCTATGTTGGTTACAGGTTTTAGGGTGACAAATGCTGGATGCTGTGGGGTGGGGAGGAACAATGGGCAAATAACATGTCTCCCTCTACAAACTCCATGCCAAAACAGAGATGAATACTTGTTTTGGGACGCATTCCATCCCACAGAAGCTGCAAATATCATTGTCGGCAGGAGGTCATACAGTGCTCAAAAGGCATCAGATGCATATCCCTTTGATATTCGCCGCTTGGCTCAACTCTAAGAACAATACAAGAGTGATGCAATTATAAGGTGTTTGTATAAGTTGATGATCATCAAATGTAATGTCTATATATAATTTGTTCCAACATATGCTTTCTTTGTTCTGATCAGTTGATGTTTGTCATATTTTTGTGTTGCAACTGTTGTAGTATGGAAATATTAATATCATTTTTCTGGCTTCAAATTTATGTTTTTCGTATTAGATCATACATGGAGATTGTTTTTCTTTTTTCAAAAGCACTTGGATGGTAATATCAAATCGCTGGATCATATACTTAAAATCTTTCGATGTTATTTTCGGTTTCCATTTTGGTTAAATATCACGTTTTCATTGTTTTCGTCTTACGACCGACAAGTTGCATCATCATGTGGTCGGAAATCACTCTTTGGCTAAAATGTACTACGTTCAAGAGATATGATGAGAAATCTGAGAACGTGGAGTATTAATATGACTTCGAGTTTATATTGCATACTACGTACATTATCAATAATGTATCGACTTTTCTCCTGCAAAACCACTAAACTAAAAGTCTGAGAACTACAGTGCACCTTATCAAGAAAGTTGCTTTTTGAACGAGGAGACGTGGCAATCTTCTACATCACAGAGGAAACTTATCAATGGAAATCTCGACTCAGGTGAATGAAGAGAGGGACAGGATTTTCGTCCTAAAAAGGACACCAAGACTTCGACTTCTTTCCTAGAAAACAAACTTCTGTCACAGATACGATCAAACGCTGTCCCTCCTCCACCATAATGAATTCCGTCGCGACGTCTATTTGTATTTAATGCTAATCCGTAACAAACATTTTTTTTTTTATTAATTCAAATCAAGTTTAGTTGAAACAAATTTATTGATCACGAACTGTATGTCAACCACACAACATGTGCTCAATCCAAACTACAATTTTCCAAAGAAGTTTATACACACAAATCTTTCTCTCCCTTTATGTCCGGCCACATCATTCTCCCACTTCCAGCTCCAGAAAGTCATCAATCATTACAAAATTAAGGGGTTGAATGCATATTACCTCCTTATGTTATACGAAATGGACAAATTACTCACTGATAGAAAAAATATAGTAAATTACTTCTTATATTTTTCATAATAAACCAAATAAGTCCCTCAGGCGATTTCGTATATGACAGGGGTGGGCATTCATCTTTTCCCAAAATTAAGTAGTAGTGAAGCACATGATATTTGCATGTGAAACTCATGGTTTCTGAAGGTAGGACAACACACACCCTCCTCAACTAGATCTCCTTATCAGCCTATTTATTGGAGTCCCTCTCAGCTTGATTTGATCACTGCTTTTTCTCCAATACACCATCACTCAATCACCCACCTTTCATTTTTTATTCAGCAAAAATGACACACTCTAATAACATTAATGTCTGCTTCTTGTTTCTACTATTTATTGCAAGTACATTACAAACTATCGTTGTTGGCGAACCCAAAGTTCCATGCTTCTTCATTTTCGGAGACTCGCTGGTTGACAATGGCAACAACATTAACCGGAATACGACGGCTAAAGTCAATTACTTCCCTTATGGGATTGATTTTCCAGGTGGCCCGACTGGAAGATTCAATAATGGTCGAAATATAGCAGATATCATTGGTACGTAAACCCATTTTTCTGGCATCACTTCTGACATTAGGTTAATTATTTATTATATATATTTTTGAGGGATTCGATCTCTCTCCTTACAGCTGAACTATTGGGCTTCGACAAGTACATCGCCCCGTTTGCCAATGCTACAAATCAGGACATCCTCCGAGGAGTGAACTATGGATCCGGCGGTTCTGGAATTCTTGAGGAAACAGGACACCTCTTCGTACAAACTCTCTCTCTCTCTCTCTGTGTCGGGCTAATAAAGTTTAAATTCTAACATTTTGGTGTTAATTTGTTTGTAAGGGCGACGTGATCAATTTCAAGGAGCAATTATCGAATCACGAGGTTGTGATTTCGCGCGTGGCGAGGTTACTAGGAAGTGAAAGTGTGGCAAAACAACATTTAAGTAGGTGCATATATTCAGTTGGAATGGGCAATAACGATTACCTGGCCAACTATTTGCCTCAATACCACTCCAAAACCACCCCATATACTCCACGCCAGTTTGCTTCACTTGTCATTGCCCAATACTCAAAGCAGCTCCGAGTCAGTAGTTTCTCTCCTTTAATTACCTCCTTAATTATACATATGAAATAATTCCATGATCATGAGTAGCTTACACCCGCTACTGAATTTAATCAGAGGTTGTACGATGCCGGCGCAAGAAAAGTAGCCGTCTTTGCACTTGGTAAATTAGGCTGCATCCCACAGCAGTTGGCGGCCTACGGCGCCTCCGACGGCTCCTCCTGCGTGGAAACCAGTAACAATGTCGTTAAAAGTTTTAACGAATATCTCAAGATTCTCATCCACTATCTTAACAGCAATCTCGCTGACGCCAAGTTCGTATACACACAAGACACCTCCGACAGTGAATCATACGGTATGCTGTCTTATTTTGGATATCCTATAAAACTTATAAACGCAACCAAACAGGGTTGGATGATTGGATGGTGTTGGTTTTGCAGGTAATATCAGTAATTTGAGTGAGCCGTGTTGTGGTGTATCGGCAGAGGACGGGCAATGCGTTGCGGGGAGTGCTCCGTGCAGCAACAGGGATGCGTATTTGTTCTGGGATGCATTCCACCCGACGGAGGCTGCATCGTTGCTGTCTGCCAAAATTGCGTATGATCATATGTCTCCACTGTTTGCTGAACCTGAATCTGATGCTGTTGCTAGTTATTAGTTGGATGATGTGCTATTTAGTATTTATTCCGCTCACTCCTCTTTGTATCAGTGTGTTATGGGCCTTGTCCTCTTTAATCTCAACAAGTGGGCTGGAGTTTTTTAGCCTCCTCATCTACTCAAATTATTCTACCCCATTCATCATTACAATATTATTATTATTACATGATCTAAGCTGAAACGATAATTGATTATTATATGTCACAACGAAACATGAAATCCTTCAACATTAGTTGTCATAAAAATGTAATTAACAATAACTTTGTAACTGCTATATGCCATTCTTTAGTAACAACATTAGTCAGACTTCAAAAATCATACTACATATTTTTACAACAGAAGATCATGACAATTATTTTAATCACATCATAACAAGAAACAAATCGTTGTAAAATCTTAAAATTTTCACACTGATTTATTTGACACAGTATTAATTTATTATAATTTATATTTATTTTCTAATATAAAGAACAATTTATTATTTTGTAGTGATTTACATGATACATCCACATCTCTACCGATTTAAATTAATTCCCAAAGTCAAAGGCGGATAAGCAGTTCTGCAACGTTTTTTCTGCCCCCTATTTTCAGGTCATTAAATATTGCAAAATTTGACTAAAACTGCATCCACACAGTTGACAGGCATGCCTGCATGAATAATAGTCACTTGTAATAAATCGAACAAAATTACTGCATGTCTGATATACTTGTTATTTAATTAATTATATATTAATTATACTATAAACATATTGTATTTGTTATACTATTTATTTATATCCAACTCCACTGATCAATTCGAATTCGAATTATAATTTCCTAATGTTGTTTCCACAAGACATATATATAAATATGACAAAAAAATGTACATATTAAATATCTTAATATTGTATTTATAAGAAAAAAAATTATAATTAATGCACACTTAATTTATAAATAATTTATTAATAATAACTAATA
>NW_011628316.1:7974-11987 GCF_000512975.1 Sesamum indicum
ATGTTTAAAGTTGTGGTATGATTTTCTTGAGGTTATGAACACGAGAACATGTAGTGAGGGTAAATATGAACTTTTGGTGGTATCTAATGCCTTTTGTGATATATAATATTATATTGATAAATTAGAATTTATTTTACTGGTTGAAAGAGAATTACTTATAGAATGAGTTCTGATTAAAGAAAGGATGAAAGCATATAAATGTTCCACTTGGTCTACTTGATTCACTTGTGGAACACTTGATTCTTCTTTATATTGCTTCTACTTGACTTCAACTTACAGTATGTGAAATGTGGGATTTAATTTTCAAAGAGAAAAGAGAAATCCCATTCTTTGCTCTAATTTCCTCCAAAATTTATTTTTTTTTCCCTCAAATATAGTTATATTTCTGTAGAAAAGTGGTCCAAAAATTGAAAAACCAGACCAATTTTTCTTCCAACCAAAATTACTTAAAGGCCAAGTGTCACACCGTTAAACAAAAAAGCGGATGATAACCAAAAGTGTTATTTTTTCTAAGTTACTTGATTAAAAATACTAATGGGATAAAAAATAAAACATACTTAGTTTATTGAACCAAAAATACTACTTCCTACATATATATTTATATATATAAAAATCTAAGTATATTTAGTTACAAACATTTAATATGAACCTAACATCAAGAATTCATTATATTCAACCGCATTTAATATAATACTGATTTCCCTTTCAAATACATTCCAATTCCTCAACTTCCAAATATGGATACCTATATACAAAATCATCAAATTGCTCCTTTTCTCAACTTCCAAACATCAATACAAATTACAACATTTTCCATGCTAATTAATGCTAAAGCACATTCTTGAACATGAAAACTACTATAAATACAAGCCATAATTCTACTTCTACAAACCACTCAATCAAATATTGTTACATACATACATATATATATCCAAATTATTAATGGCTCTAATTACTATTACCAAATGGATATTGCTGTGGATGTTGCTGTCAGTTACTATGAAGCCAATTCAGGGGCAGCAGCAACAAGTTCCTTGCTTATTTTTCCTGGGAGATTCACAATTTGATAATGGGAACAATAACCTGCTGCTCACATCCGCCAAGGCAAACTATCCACCTTATGGGATTGATTATCCCGATGGCGCCACCGGCAGATTCTCCAACGGACGAAACATTGCTGATTTTCTTGGTTCGTTTTTTTTTTTTGTTTAAATTTCCATCTCCACCTCATGTCACTTTATTGTAGAATCGTGCACGAGAGTACTAATTAAAATTCGTTTGCAGCTCAACTCTTAGGTTTTGCAGAACCGGTCCCGGCCTTTGCGACTGCACGAGGCTCGGACATTATTAAAGGTGTGAATTATGCATCAGGCGCAGCAGTAATCCTTGAGGAGTCTGGGATACAATTGGTGCATATAACTTATATGCTACTAATGCTTGCATATGATCATGAATAATGTGTATATGTTACAACGATGATCTTGCTCAATTTTCTTGTAGGGTGATCGGATCAGCCTGGACAGGCAGCTGCTAAACCATCGTCTAACAATCGCCCGTTTATCGCTATTGCTCAGTAAACAATCTTCGTCAGTGAATGATTATCTCAGCAAGTGCCTATACGCTGTAAACATGGGCAGTAATGATTACATTAACAACTATTTAATGCCACAGTTTTACCCATCTAGTCGTTTATACACACCAGACAGGTTTGCAGAAATCTTGATTCAGAAATTCTCCGGACAGCTAAGGGTTAGTATTTACGTAAAACGTACAACATCGATCTACTGTCTAATTTAATTTTGTCAAATTGACGATGTCTTCATAATTGTAGACCTTGTACAACACTGGAGTAAGAAAAGTAGCAGTATTCGGGATTGGTTTACTAGGTTGCCTTCCTCAAGAGTTGGGCATGTATCCTACCAATGGATCACCATGCGTCGATTTCATCAACAACTACGTCCAGTTATTCAACAACAGGCTGAAGCCCCTCATCGATAACCTCAACAGCAATCTACCAAATGCTCAGTTTATCTATATCAACATCACCAGCATTTCATCAGGAGATCCTTCAGTTATTGGTACTTAACTTATATCAAACGTTGCGATTTTTATTAGTTTCTTTTCGACTTTTTTGATATATATATGTTCATGTGAAATTGTTTCCGATAATTTAGATTGGTTCTTTATAAATTTAATTATTTGGGCAGGAATTAGAGTTGGGAACGCTCCGTGCTGCGTGGTATCGAGGAGAACGGGGCAGTGTGCTCCAAACCAAGTTCCATGCAGTAACAGGAATGAGTATGCTTTTTGGGATAACTTTCATCCTACGGAGATTTTGAATCTTGGGACGGCTTCAAGAGCATACAACGCCACGGTACCGTCCGACGCCTATCCGGTTGATATTCGACGTCTCGTTCAGCAACAGAACTAATTTTACATTATATGATCCATCATATATATACAAAAACCAGACCCAATTTTCATGTTTACTGAATAAGATGGTTGGTAGGTCTCAAAAACCTGAAAACCTGTTGTATACAAATTGAATCAAGAAAGAAAATAAAGTAGATGAATTATGAAAATCATTTTATGGGTTGCACAGAAAATATGTTAGAAAAATAAAATGAAAATCTTGAAAAAGCCCAGGGGCTGTCAGATTACTTTTTATTTAATTTCATCCCTATATATAGAATGAATTTGCACTTTGGTGGGGTTCATTTCAAATTCTAAAGAAAATAACAGACAAAGGTAGAACGTTAAAGCCCAGTTTTCAATTTCAATTTGAATTTTCACTTTGTAATGGGCAGAGATTGTTCAAAACGACCCTATTCCAAACCACCAAACCTCAAAAAGGTATCGTTCCATAGGTACGTGGATGGAAAAACAAAATGGGAAGTATTAGACTGAAAATAGCACTATAGCAATCGGCCTTGGAATTAAATTAGTTATATATAATCCTAAGGATGATAATGGATCCAGGTTGGATTCATACCCGAATCTGCCTCTATTGGGGTAAGGTTGAAGCCTTAAATCGGTCTCGTGGTGGATTCCATTTTTTTTCATATTTTTTTATACTTATATAAAATATATTTGTATCTATATAAAAAAAAATATATAATTTATTTTTACTTTTTATAAATTAAAATAATGATATAAGTAGTTTATAAATGTTTCAATGTTTAGATAAGTAACACATTCTAAAATTTTTAATATTTCAATGATCATGCACATATAAATTTGCAAAAAACATATTAACCTTTCAAAAATATTATTGTTCAATGTTTATAAAGTTATGGTAGTATATATTATTTTTTAAATTTTTTAATATTTTAAAACTATTAACCGGGTTCGAGGCCAAACTTTTCTGGACCGGACGAGTCCCGAGGTTTAACAAACGTGCTTCAAACCCGTATCGTTGCCATCCCTATATAATTCTTGTGAGCAAGAATGAAGCTAGGAATTTTTTTTTTCAAAGGGTTGAGATGGTGAGACTTTGTAAGTGGTAACCAAAACAAAGAGAAGGGAAGGAAGGGCAATAATCTTGAAGTAAACAACACATAGAGGAAAAGCAATACCAAAAGCACTTGTACCTATCTAGGTATCTGCAAGCTAAATACCAACATATTCATTATTTAAAAACTGTTAAACCACTAGCTTAAGCATGTCAGGCCACAGACCACACATGAAACCATGGATGCATATTGCTACTGTTGCCCAAGAATACAACATTGATAGTTGAAAAACAGACAGATCATCAAGAACTATATCAAACCACTAGTGTTTTTCCATACACATCAAACATTTATATATATATATATGTAGAATAATTAAGCAGACTTACTCAGAAAACATACAGTAGAAGTCTATGTAATCAATCAATGAAGCATGATGATCCATCAATGGCCTGCAGATAAAAGTTTGATCTGTCTTCTCCAATCACCAAGCTAGCTAATTGCTCATTCTTAATTACTATGGTAGAAGCGTTTATACGAACCAGCAGCACTAGGCGCTTT
>NW_011628316.1:12679-15004 GCF_000512975.1 Sesamum indicum
AGCAGGAATCCTTGAGGAGTCTGGGATACAATTGGTGCATATAAGTTTAATTACTATTGCTTGCATATGATCATGAATAATGTGTATATGTTACAACGATGATCTTGCTCAATTTTCTTGTAGGGTGATGGGATCAGCCTGGACAGGCAGCTGCTAAACCATCGTCTAACAATCGCCCGTTTATCGCTATTGCTCAGTAAACAATCTTCGTCAGTGTATGACTATCTCGGCAAGTGCCTATACGCTGTAAACATGGGCAGTAATGATTACATTAACAACTATTTAATGCCACAGTTTTACCCATCTAGTCGTTTATACACACCAGACAGGTTTGCAGAAATCTTGATTCAGAAATTCTCCGGACAGCTAAGGGTTAGTATTTACGTAAAACGTACAACATCGATCTACTGTCTAATTTAATTTTGTCAAATTGACGATGTCTTCATAATTGTAGACCTTGTACAACACTGGAGTAAGAAAAGTAGCAGTATTCGGGATTGGTTTACTAGGTTGCCTTCCTCAAGAGTTGGGCATTTATCCTACCAATGGATCATCATGCGTCGATTTCATCAACAACTACGTCCAGTTATTCAACAACAGGCTGAAGCCCCTCATCGATAACCTCAACAGCAATCTACCAAATGCTCAGTTTATCTATATCAACATCACCAGCATTTCATCAGGAGATCCTTCAGTTATTGGTACTTAATTTATATCAAACGTTGCGATTTTTATTAGTTTCTTTTCGACTTTTTTGATATATATATGTTCATGTGAAATTGTTTCCGATAATTTAGATTGGTTCTTTATAAATTTAATTATTTGGGCAGGAATTAGAGTTGGGAACGCTCCGTGCTGCGTGGTATCGAGGAGAACGGGGCAGTGTGCTCCAAACCAAGTTCCATGCAGTAACAGGAATGAGTATGCTTTTTGGGATAACTTTCATCCTACGGAGATTTTGAATCTTGGGACGGCTTCAAGAGCATACAACGCCACGGTACCGTCCGACGCCTATCCGGTTGATATTCGACGTCTCGTTCAGCAACAGAACTAATTTTACATTATATGATCCATCATATATATACAAAAACCAGACCCAATTTTCATGTTTACTGAATAAGATGGTTGGTAGGTCTCAAAAACCTGTTGTATACAAATTGAATCAAGAAAGAAAATAAAGGAGATGAATTATGAAAATCATTTTATGGGTTGCACAGAAAATATGTTAGAAACATAACTTAGAAAAATAAAATGAAAATCTTGAAAAAGCCCAGGGGCTGTCAGATTACTTTTTATTTAATTTCATCCCTATATATAGAATGAATTTGCACTTTCTTTGGTGGGATTTCAAATTCTAAAGAAAATAACAGACAAAGGTAGAACGTTAAAGCCCAGTTTTCAATTTCAATTTGAAGTGTTGGCTTCGGATATAGAGCCATTGTTTGAGGAATCAGAGGATGCTTTCTTGTACCTCTCAATGGTTGCTTTCACACTGTAATAAATTGCACATATGTAATAGTCTTGCATCAGATACAAAGATCCATCAAAGTTCCAAACTAGAATAATCAACCCAATTCATAGTACTCTACGAAAATAAACATCAATTGTTTTACTGTTTTTTCTGAAGATTTCTATTCCCAGATTTTTTTAAAAAAATGTCTTTGAAATGAAGAAAAACCAATGGGCAAAAGCAATGTACAGAATGTGATTGAAAAGGGTGAGTGTTTGTTTATGTCAGACTTATTCTGTCAACTCAAATTGTCTATGTGACATGATTTAATATAGTAAAAATGAAATGAAAGCCAACAACACGCAGAGGCAACTCCCTCATTTCTCAGTCTGCTGCTAGTGCTACCTTAATTTCTTCGAAGCACTGATTGGCTGCCTTTGCCCACCTGGCACTCAACCTAGCAATATGATTGGCCCATGTTTCCAGGACGCAACTTAAAAAATCCTCTTATTCTACCATGGATAATACTCATCACTTTTGAACCCTAGCTGAGATGAGCCCAAGAAATACTGGGTCTATGACCTTTGAGTAACACTATGCTATGAAATTCTGAATACATCAGAACCGTCAATTTTGGAGCAGCCATTCCCATGCATGGGAAAGATTAAAGAATCAAGAGGGAGTTTTGATTGGTTTAGTGGGACTTCCCTCTCCCCTTCGCTTCTGTTTCTTTCCTCTTTCAGTTTCAACAGTTTCAGAAGCTTTGTGAAAGCCTCAAACGCAGATGTCATACAGAAGATGGGCTGCATTTTCCCCATTTCAGACAAAATTTAAAATCTGAGCTACACATTATTATTACTTGAAGTCAAGAACAA
>NW_011628317.1:0-4993 GCF_000512975.1 Sesamum indicum
GATGGGAGAGCCATGGTTTATCCGTCGTTGCGAGCTTCTCCAGGATAGCTAGCCAAAGGATAAACAAATGTTGTGGGATCTTTAAAGAACACGAAAGTAGTGAAATCCAACCTACTTTCGGTCCTGCTGATATCATAGCCCGATAGAACTCCTAGGTAGTGGGTTTCCCACTCGAACCTTTCCATATAATACGATCTGTACCCCCATGGATCCGAGGCAGCACGTGTGTAATCTCCACACATTCCATGTCTGTGATCAATGGCCAGTGCCAATGGCCCTCACAGATAACTGAGCTTAACATGGTAGACTCATGCAATCCCAGACTGTTTGGTCCCCGTAGAAATCTGTCAAGGAGGGGTCCAAGGTGATGCCAGGGATCCTTCCATAAGAAAAAATCACTTCCATCACCAATACGATATTCCACCACTGAGCGTAACCAGCCTCTCAACCTCAACATTTTTCTCCATCCCCATGGTCCACGATTCTCCGGGATAGACCATATCGAATCATCTCGAAGTCTGCCATGCCGCAGCCACTCGACCCAGATAGAAGTCCTATCACATCGGATGACTTCACATAGCTTTTTGCACATCAATGCTCGATTAAGAGTTCCCATATCCTTAAGGCCAAGTCCTCCCTCCTCCTTCGGTTTGCAAATCTCTTTCCATGCAACTTTAGGGTATCCACTATTTTCGGTACCTCTCCATAAGAAAGCTCGCAATCGCTTCTCAATATCTTTAATGACCCCTTTTGGCAAAATAAATGCCGAAGCCCAATAAACACCCATAGACGGAAGAACAGACTTAATGATTTGTACCCTACCGGCATATGACAGTGCCAATCCCTCCAAACCATTGATACGTGTATCGATCTTACTCAGTAATGGTTGGCAGTCGGCGATAGATAATCGAGAAGAGATCAATGGTAGACCCAAATACCTCATCGGTAAGTGGCCTTCCTGAAACCCCAACACTGCAAGTAGCTCCTCTCGTACATTCTGGGCTGATCGTTGTGTGGTAAATTTCCTAAGCGTAATAATACTACAAGTTAGTGTAAAAGGGAAACAAACTTGTTTTAATAATACCGTGCAAAACAGCTAATATTTGAACGTTATCAGAATTCAAAGAAACTTGACCCAATCCCAGGTCTAGACCCAAGCATTTTTATTGGAAAATTTCCAAGCGTAATAATAACTACAAGTTAGTATAAAAAGAAAAAAAAAAACTTGTTTCAATAAAACCGTCCAAAACAGCTAACTTTTGAACATTCTCAAAATTCGACGAAACTTGACCCAATCGTTGGTCTAGACCCTAGAATATCTGTGGTAAATTTGCTAAGCGTAATAATAACCACAAGTTAGTATAAAAGGAAAACAAACTTGCTTTAATAAAACCGTGCAAAACAGCTAAATTTTGAGCATTCTCAGAATTCGACTAAACTTGATCCAAAAGTAGGTCTAGACCCAAGAATTTGTGTGTTAAATTTCCTAAGTGTAATAATAACTACAAGTTAATATAAAAGGGAAACAAACTTGTTTTAATAATTTGGTCTAAGAATTTGGTCTAAAAATGGATAACAAAAATTCTCTCACTAAAAATTCTCTCTCTTCTCTCACACACACTAGCACACTACAATTCTCACACACTCATAACCCTTCCCCCATGGACGATGCCGGCGAGGTGGAAGATGATGGTGATACGTCGGCTGATGGGGACGACGGTGGACTGACCGGCCGGAGTGGGACCGGTCAAAGGAGGCGATTTTCCGGCATGGAAGACAAAGAGACGGGTACGGGTTTTTTGGCCGGAAAACATAGTTTTTCGGTGACTACAGGGTCGACTAGCGATGGGGGAGTGAATGGTGATGATTTTATGGCGTTTGGAAGTGATTTGAGGCCTGAAATGGTGGAGGAGATGCAACAGCCATTTTTAGGGTTTCGAGAAGATGAAGGGACGCGCAACCAAAAATCACTGGAAACTCGCGATTTTTCGGCCGATGATGGCATCCACGTCTCTATGGAGAAGGTAGCAAGGATCCTGAACGAAAAAGGTGAGAACTTGACCTCTGAATCGCCTTCTTTAAACGCGCCGCCAAAACTAGGGTTTTCCTCCATTAATGGCGGACGCGAGATGGAACCGTTTAACCTCAACGAATTCTTGCGGTTGGCTCACGCTGTGATTGATCATGGAGACGAGAAGACTGTTGATGCCCTTAGAGATCTGAAAAATAAATGGACTTTGCGATTTAAAAGGATGCCGTCGTCCCGATCGACGGCGAAGTTGCAGGAAACCGCACCACCACGAGTGGGTGGTCTTCGCAAGGCTTGGAGGTGCCTAATACCATCGGAAACAAGCAGTAGACCATCGGAATCTGGAGGGATAAGGACTGAAGCAGATCTGCGAACAAGAGCGCCTGGTTTCTCCGCTGGTTGTGCTACGGTTTTGCGGCCGCCGGCGACTGACGAGGAAGACGACCGGCGAGTTCAAGTGACTGTTGGTATTTCGCATGACATGGCGAATGACATGGCAGATAATGATGTGGTGAATGACATGGCAGATACTGTGGCAGATGATGTGGCGCATGATAGAGATGATGATGTCATTGATGATGCAGACATGACCTATGATGCTGACATCACTGCTGAGGCAAGCATGACCTATACTGCTGACATCACTGCTGATGCAATGACAACATCAGCTGCTGATGTCATGGATGACATCATTCTGCACAAGAAGACAAAAAATCTGCATTCTAAACTTAATTCTTGCACTCCTATGGAATTGTACGTCGGAAACATACCGTTGCATGCATGTTCGGAAACGATTATCGATGATAAAATAGCTCATGCATTTCATAAATCAACGCGCAAGACCTTATCTTATGTGGCTCCAACGGTACAAAATGGAGAGGTTATAGTGCGCCCAACATTGGATATTATACGAAATGGATCTAAACGATGGAGGGCTACCGCGGTGGGGTATTTCCTAGGAAAAAGGCCGTATTTTCATCATTTAAAAGAGTTTGCAATGTCTGTATGGCCGGGCTTGAAGGAGGTCACTGGTACTAATAATGGATTTTTTTTCCTCCAATTCAAATCAGTAGCTGCTATGGAAGATGTAATTGAAGGAGGGCCGTGGCTATTCCAGGGGCAGCCTATTGTTCTACAAAAATGGAAACCAGGGATGGTATTAAGAAAACTACAGCATACACAGGTTCCTGTGTGGATAAAGCTTCGACACCTTCCAGTCGAGTTTTGGACAGAGGAAGGCCTTAGTACGGTGTCCAGTGGAGTGGGTAAACCACTTTACCCGGATGCAATTACGAGAGCATGCACGAGACTGGACTTCGCTCGTGTATGCGTAATGTTGGATGTGACCTCAAATTTACCGAAGCACATTATAATAATGACACCGGATGAGGACGGAGGAGAATCACCTTGTAAAGTAGATGTTGAGTACGAATGGCTACCCCAGAAGTGCAACAGTTGTATGACATTGGGACACTCTGTCAAAGAGTGTGTTCTCAACAAACCAAAACAAGCTAAACCACCGATTACTGTATATGTACCGAAAGTGGGAACGCCGCAAGAGCCCGAACGGAGTAAAAACAATCCTAACGAGGATGGTGATACTAATTCTATATCGACCCGGCCACCACAAGTGCCTGATCGGAACAAGAGCAGACCACCACCAGCTCCAGTAGTAGAAAAGCAAAGAGAGGGACGAGAGTACCCTAGGGATGCAACTGGGCCAAGTCGTGAGGAGAGGGGTAAGGCGCTTGTTTTATATAATACTTTTGATGCACTTCACCTATTGGATGATACAGATGAGTCGTCTTGGGGTCCTAAGCATAGTAGCCCCATGCCTAATGATCCATGTTGAATGCAGCAATATGGAATGTTCGTGGCCTGAACAAAAGAGATCATCAGCTAGCAGTCAAAGACATCGTTGCTGAGTTCTGGTTACAATTCCTCGGTCTCCTTGAAACTCGTGTTCGTATCAATAATGTATCTCATATTCAGGCTTTTTTACTACCTCAATGGAAATGGTTTGTGGATTATGGATCGTCTGGAAATCGGGTTTGGATAGCGTGGGATGAAAATTTTATTGATGTTGATGTGGTTGAATGTGGCACATAGTTTATTCACTGTCATGTTCATATACATGCACTTCATGAATCCATTGCTATTACTGTTATTTATGGGGCAAATGAGCTAGTAGAGAGGAGGGCATTATGGAGTTCCATGGAGACTATTGCTATACAGTGTACCGATATCCCGTGGCTTGTTGGAGGGGATTTCAATACAGTGCGCGACCTTAGTGAAATATGTGGTGTATCAGGAGATATTCGAATGGCCATGGAAGACTTGAACACTTGCATCCAGAATACAGGATTATTACCATTACCCATGCAGGGAGAATGGTACACATGGCACAATTGTAGTGCCGGGCCACGAAACCTCTGGAAAAGACTGGATCGCATGCTGATCAATGATAGATGGATGGCTCAGTTCCCGACATCATATTATTCTTCTCTCACAGCACGCACTTCAGACCACTCTCCAATGGTGTTATGCGGGGATAGACAACAACAACTTGGAGGTATGTTTCGATTCGATAATTACCTCGCCCTATCTCCAGAATTTACTCCCAGTGTACAGCAGGTCTGGCAACATAACATTATAGGGACACCTATGTATGCCGTAACAAGGAAACTCAAAACACTAAACCGGTTTAGAGAGCAAAGGAGGAAAAAGGGGGACTTATCACACAATGTCCAACTGGCAAAAGGGTTTCTTGAGATGGCGCAAGTACTTGTTACCTCAAACAGGCAGGATGAACTTTTCCTACAATTGGAACACTGCTGCCGGGTAGTACTAGCTAAAGCAGCTAAACTTGAACAGATTATGCTTCAACAGAGATAAAAAATGCAGTGGATGAAGGGGGGTGACCAGTGCTCCCGGGTATTCTTTCGTAAGATTGCTCAAAGGAGA
>NW_011628317.1:5236-9603 GCF_000512975.1 Sesamum indicum
GAAGATAAGGCACCTGGGCCGGACGGGTATTCATCGGGCTTCTTCAAAGCTGCATGGCCTATAGTAGGGCAGGAGGTGTCTTCGGCAGTATTGGATTTCTTTAATACGAGCCGAATTCTGAAACAGATAAATACTACACTTTTGACGCTCATACCAAAGGTACATTCCCCTATGAATGTTGGTGATTTCCGTCCTATATCTTGCTGCAATGTACTGTACAAGATTATTGCCAAACTCCTTGTCCAACGATTGAGTGGGATACTAGACAAACTTATTAGTCCGTGCCAAGCGGCGTTTGTGCCCGGACGAAGCATAGGAGACAATATTATGTTGGCTGTTTACGGGATATAACCAGACCCATCTACCACCCCGGTGTGCTCTAAAAGTGGACATTCGGAAGGCATATGATACGGTGGAGTGGGATTTCCTAATTGCTGTGATGGAGTTATTTGGGTTCCCTCATACATTCGTGAAATGGATTGAGGAGTGTGTCACAACACCCTCATTTTCTGTTGGGCTTAATGGGAAACCTCACGGCTTCTTTACAGGGGCCAGAGGGCTTCGGCAGGGTGATCCTCTATCACCATACTTGTTCGTGCTTGTGATGGAAGTCCTACAGTTGGGTTTCCTGCAGTTGATTGACCAGGATGAATTATTCTCCTTTCATTGGAAGTGTGATGCAGCCAGGATTTTTCAGCTGGGATTTGCTGATGATTTGTTGCTATTTTGCCTTGCCGATATGAACTCTATTGGAGTATTTAAAACAGGATTGGATCGCTTTGCTGAATGGTCGGGGCTCATGCTGAATGTGCAGAAAAGCCACCTCATTATCTCACGTTCAGCACAAGGATTACGAGAAGAGATGCTGGAAGTACTCGGGTTTCAAGAGGGAGTCCTACCGATGAGGTATTTGGGGCTACCTCTTTTATCTTCTCGATTAACAGTTGCTGACTGTAACCCATTATTGTTGAAAATTGATAAACGCATTGCGGGTTGGGAGGGTATGGCTCTTTCTTATGCTGCTAGGGTGCAGATTATTAAATCTGTACTCTTGTCGCTGAGTTTATATTGGTCATCTGCGTTCATCCTGCCAAAGAAAGTTACTAACGAAATTGAGAAGAGACTGCGAACTTTCTTGTGGAAGGGGACAACAAACAGTGGTTATGCGAAGGTAGCATGGAAAGATTTATGCCGACCGAAAGATGAGGGAGGACTAGGATTCAAAGATATTGCTATCTTGAATCGCGCATTAATGACAAAGAAACTCTGTGATATCATCAGATGCGATAGGACCTCAATTTGGGTTGAATGGCTTTACCAGGGTCGATTACGAGACACCTCCATTTGGACGATTAGGGAGCATGGAGGCTCATGGGGTTGGCAGAAAATTCTACGTCTACGGGTTTTCCTCCGCCCTATGGTGGACTATCAGATCGGCGATGGGCGAACTTTTTACCTTTGGCAGGACCCGTGGCATTATCTCGGACCGCTCAATATCACATTCCCACGGGGACCGAGGCTACTCAGAATGGAGGAATCAGCCAGACTAAGCACGGTGATTAATGAAGGAGAGTGGCAGTGGCCCCCTATCACAGATTTTGAGTGTCTAGAGATCACACATGATTTACCCACAATCCATGGAGGGGAGGATCGTATTATTTGGAGATTTGATCAGGGAAAACCCACAACTCAGGCTCTATATAGACTTTTTGATCCCCCAGGACCGAAAGTAGGCTGGTCTTCACTACTTTCGGGATCACTGAAGATTCCACGTCATTTGTTCATCCTGTGGCTTGCTATTCTAGGCAAATTGGCTACGACGGACAAATCATGGTTAGCACACCTTGGCCCATGTATTCTATGTAATGAGGGAGCGACAGAGACACATGACCACTTATTCTTTCAGTGCAGATTTAGTCGACAGTGTCTCACAGCAATCCAGAGAGTGGTACGATATCCTTGGCCCAATAGAGATTGGATAACGGATATTGAATGGGCTTCCCAAAAATGGAGAGGTAAACACATTGTTAACATATCTTATCGAGCACTATTAGCATCATGTGTTTACCACATTTGGAGGGAGAGAAACTTGAGACGATTCGAGCACACCGAGAGGACACCTAGCACCATGGCTTTATTGATTGTTGAGGATATCAGGCAGCGGATCCTTAGTATCTCTCTACCTATATCAGTCGGTACACGAGCTTTATATAGATTGTGGCGTATCCCTTGGCCTGTCGAGGGAGAAAGCAGCTGATAACCACACTGTTGTACTGTACAACTAATTTACTTTACTTAATGAAACTTATATTTAACAAAAAAAATTTGTTTTAATAAAACCTTGTAAAACAGCTAACTTATGAACGTTCTCAGAATTCGACGAAACTTTTTTTTTTGGGGGTAAGTGTAATTTTCATTTAAAAAAAAAATAAGAAGTTTAGTACAACAGTGTCCCTCATTAGATCTTGACCCAATCGCAGGTCTAGCCCCAAGCATTTTTGTTGTAATTTTGCTAAATAATAACTACAAGTTAGTATAAAAGGGACACAAACTTGTTTTAATAAAACCGTGTAAAACAGCTAACTTTTGAACGTTCTTAGAATTCGACGAAACATGACCCAATCGCAGGTCTAGACCCAACCATTTGTGTTGTAAATTTGCTAATCGTAATAATACTACAAGTTAGTATAAAAGGGAAGCAAACTTGATTTTATACAACCGTGCAAAACAGCTAAATTTTGAACGGTCTCAGAATTCGACGAAACTTGACCCAAACGTTGGTTTAGATCAAAGCATTTGTGTTGTAAATTTGCTAAGCGTAATAATAACTACAAGTTAGTATAAAAGGGAAACAAAATTATTTTAATAAAACCGCTCAAAACAGCTAAATTTTGAGCATTCTCAGAATTCGACGAAACTTGACCCAAACGTAGGTCTAGATCCAAGAATTTGTGTGTTAAATTTCTAAACATAATAATAATTACAAGTTAGTATAACAGGGAAACAAACTTACTTTAATAAAACCGTCCAGAACAGCTAAATTTTGAACGTTCTCAGAATTTTACGAAACTTGAACCAAACATAGGTCTAGCCCAAGCATTTGTGTTATACATTTGCTAAGCGTTATAATATCTACAAGTTAGTATAAAAGGAAAACAAACTTGCTTTAATAAAACCGTGCAAAACAGCTATATTTTGAACGTTCTCAGAATTCGACAAAACCTGTCCCAAACGTTGGTCTAGACCCAAGCATTTGTGTTTTAAATTTGCTAAGCGTAATAATAACTACAAGTTAGTATAAAAGGGAAACGAACTTGTTTTAATAAAACCGTGCAAAACAGCTAAATTTTGAGCATTCTCAGAATTCGACGAAAATTGATCCAAACGTAGGTCTAGACCCAAGAATTGTGTGTTAAATTTCCAAAGTGTAATAATAACAACAAGTTAATATAAAAGGGAAACAAACTTGCATTAATAAAACCGTGTAAAACAGCTAACTTAGGAACGTTCTCAGAATTCGACGAAATTTTTTTTTTGGGGTGTAAGTGTAATTTTCATTTAAAAAAAAATGAGAAGTATAGTACAACAGTGTCCCTCATTAGATCTTGACCCAATCGCAGGTCTAGACCCAAGCATTTGTGTTGTAAATTTGCTAATCGTAATAATAACTACGAGTTAGTATAAAAGGAAAACAAACTTGTTTTAATAAACCCGTGCAAACCAGCTAAATTTTGAACGGTCTCAGAATTCGACGAAACTTGACCCAAACGTTGGTCTAGACCAAAACATCTATGTTGTAATTTGCAGAGTGTAATAATGACTACAAGTTAGTATAAAAGGGAAACAAACTTGTTTTAATAAAACCGTGCAAAACAGCTAAATTTTGAGCATTCTCAGAATTCGACGAAACTTGACCCAAACGTTGGTCTAGATCCAAGAATTTGTGTGTTAAATTTCTAAGCGTAATTATAATTACAAGTTAGTATAAAAGGGAAACAAAATTGCTTTAATAAAACCGTGCAGAACAGCTAAATTTTGAACGTTCTCAAAATTTTACTAAACTTGACCCCAACATAGATCTAGACCCAAGCATTTGTGTTATACATTTGCTAAGCGTGATAATAACTACAAGTTAGTATAAAAGGGAAAAAAACTTATTTCAATAAAACCGTCCAAAACAGCTAATTTTTGAACGTTCTCAAAATTCGACGAAACTTGACCCAATCGTAGGTCTAGACCCTAGAATATCTGTGGTAAATATTCTAAGCGTAATAATAACTACAAGTTACTATAAAAGGAAAACAAACTTGTTTTAATAAAACCGGGCAAAACAGCTAAATTTTGAGCATTCTCAGAATTCGACGAAA
>NW_011628317.1:9614-14950 GCF_000512975.1 Sesamum indicum
GTTGGTCTAGACCCAAGCATTTGTGTTGCAAATTTGCGAAACGTAATAATAACTACAAGTTAGTATAAAAGAGAAACAAACATGCATTAATAAAACCGTGCAAAACAACTAAATTTTGAACCTTCTCAGAATTCGACGAAACTTAACCCAAACATTGGTCTAGACCCAAGCATTTGTCTTGTAAATTTGCTATGCGTAATAATAACTACAAGTTAGTACAAAAGGGAAACAAACTTGTTTTAATAAAACCGTGCAAAACAGCTAACTTTTGAACGTTCTCAGGATTCAACGAAACTTGACCCAATCGTAGGTCTAGACCCAAGAATATATGTGGTAAAATTTCTAAGCGTAATAATACCTACAAGTTAGTATAAAAGAGAAACAAACTTGCTTTAATAAAGCCGTGCAAAACAACTAAATTTTGAACGTTCTCAGAATTCGACGAAACCTGTCTCAAACGTTGGTCTAGACCCAAGCATTTGTGTGGTAAATTTTTTTTTTTTTGGGTAAGTGTAATTTTCATTTAAGAAAAGAAAATATAGTACAACAGAGTCCCTCTTTAGGCGCTTCCCTCGACAGGCCAAGGGATACGCACAGTCTATACAAGGCACATTGTGCTAATTGATCTAGGAAGCTTAATACTGAGTATACGTTGTCGAACATCTTCTACTATTAAGTTGCCCACTACGCTCGGGGGTCTCTCCTCGTGCTCAAAACGTCTCAGGTTTCTCTCCCTCCAAATATGGTATACACACGATCCAAGCAGGCATCGGTACGATATATTGATGATGTGCTTCCCACGCCATTTTCTTGCTCCCCATTCAACATCACTGACCCAATCCCTATTAGGCCACTGGAATCGTACAATGCACCGAATACTAATGAGGCATCTCCTACTAAATCTGCAGTGGAAAAACAGGTGGTTATGTGACTCCACCATGTCTTCATTGCACAGCACGCAGCACCCTAGATGGGAGAGCCATGGTTTATCCGTCGTTGCGAGCTTCTCCAGGATAGCTAGCCAAAGGATAAATAAATGTCGCGGGATCTTTAAAGAACCCAAAAGTAGTGAAATCCAACCTACTTTCGGTCCTGCTGATATCATAGCCCGATAAAACTCCTGGGTAGTGGGTTTCCGACTCGAACCTTTCCATATAATACGATCTGTACCCCCATGGATCTGAGGCAGCACATGTGTAATCTCCACGCATTCCATGTCTGTGATCAATGGCCAGTGCCAATGGCCCTCACAGATAACCGAGCTTAACATGGTAGACTCATGCAATCCCAGACTGTTTGGTCCCCGCAGAAATCTGTCAAGGAGGGGTCCAAGGTGATGCCAGGGATCCTTCCATAAGAAAAAATCACTTCCATCACCAATACGATATTCCACCACTGAGCGTAACCAGCCTCTCAACCTCAACATTTTTCTCCATCCCCATGGTCCACGATTCTCCGGGATAGACCATATCGAATCATCTCGAAGTCTGCCATGCCGCAGCCACTCGACCCAGATAGAAGTCCTATCACATCGGATGACTTCACATAGCTTTTTGCACATCAATGATCGATTAAGAGTTCCCATATCCTTAAGGCCAAGCCCTCCCTCCTCCTTCGGTTTGCAAATCTCCTTCCACGCAACTTTAGGGTATCCACTATTTCCGGTACCTCTCCATAAGAAAGCTCGCAATCGCTTCTCAATATCTTTAATGACCCCTTCTCCTTCCACGTAACTTTAGGGTATCCACTATTTCCGGTACCTCTCCATAAGAAAGCTCGCAATCGCTTCTCAATATCTTTAATGACCCCTTTTGGCAAAATAAATGGCGAATCCCAATAAACACCCATAGCCACAAGAACAGACTTAATGATTTGTACCTTGCCGGCATATGACAGTGCCAATCCCTCCCGACCATTGATACGTGTATCGTTCTTACTTAGTAATGGTTGGCAGTCGGCGATAGATAATCAAGAAGAGATCAATGGTAGACCCAAATACCTCATCGGTAAGTGGCCTTCCTGAAACCCCAACACCGCAAGTAGCTCCTCTCGTACATTCTGGGCTGATCGTTGTGTGGTAAATTTCAAGTTAGTGTAAAAGGGAAACAAACTTGTTTTAATAATACCGAGGAAAACAGCTAATATTTGAACGTTCTCAGAATTCAACGAAAGTTGACCCAATCCCAGGTCTAGACCCAAGCATTTTTATTGGAAAATTGCCAAGCGTAATAATAACTACAAGTTAGTATAAAAAGGAAAAAAAAACTTGTTTCAATAAAACCGTCCAAAACAGCTAACTTTTGAACATTCTCAAAATTCGACGAAACTTGACCCAATCGTTGGTCTAGACCCTAGAATATCTGTGGTAAATTTTCTAAGCGTAATAATAACCACAAGTTAGTAGAAAAGGGAAACAAACTTGTTTTAATAAAAACCTTGCAAAACAGCTAAATTTTGAGCATTCTCAGAATTCGACTAAACTTGATCCAAACGTAGGTCTAGACCCAAGAATTTGTGTGTTAAATTTCCTAAGTGTAATATTAACTACAAGTTAATATAAAAGGGAAACAAACTTGTTTTAATAAAACCGTGTAAAACAGCTAACTTATGAACGTTCTCAGAATTCGATGAAACTTGACCCAGTCGCAAGTCTAGACCCAAGCATTTGTGTTGTCAATTTGCTAATCGTAATAATAACAACAGGAATTCGACGAAACTTTTTTTTTTGGGGGTAAGTGTAATTTTCATTTAAAAAAAAATGAGAAGTATAGTACAACAGTGTCCCTCATTAGATCTTGACCCAATCGCAGGTCTAGACCCATGCATTTGTGTTGTAAATTTGCTAATCGTAATAATAACTATAAGTTAGTATAAAAGGAAAACAAACTTGTTTTAATAAAACCGTGCAAAACAACTAACTTTTGAACGTTCTTAGAATTCGACGAAACATGACCCAATCGCAGGTCTAGACCCAACCATTTGTGTTGTAAATTTGCTAATCGTAATAATACTACAAGTTAGTATAAAAGGGAAGCAAATTTGATTTAATAAAACCGTGCAAAACAGCTAAATTTTGAACGGTCTCAGAATTCGATGAAACTTGACCCAAACGTTGCTCTAGACCAAAGCATTTGTGTTGTAAATTTGCTAAGCGTAATAATAACTACAAGTTAGTATAAAAGGGAAACAAAATTATTTTAATAAAACCGCTCAAAACTTACTTTAGTAAAACCGTCCAGAACAGCTAAATTTTGAACGTTCTCAGAATTTTACGAAACTTGAACCAAACATAGGTCTAGCCCAGGAATTTGTGTTATACATTTGCTAAGCATTATAATATCTACAAGTTAGTATAAAAGGAAAACAAACTTGCTTTAATAAAACCGTGCAAAACAACTAAATTTTGAACGTAAAAGGAAAACAAACTTGCTTTAATAAAACCGTGCAAAACAACTAAATTTTGAACGTTCTCAGAATTCGACAAAACCTGTCCCAAACGTTGGTCTAGCCCAAACATTTGTGTTTTAAATTTGCTAAGCGTAATAATAACTACAAGTTAGTATAAAAGGGAAACGAACTTGTTTTAATAAAACCGTGCAAAACAACTAAATTTTGGGCATTCTCAGAATTCGATGAAAATTGATCCAATCGTAGGTCTAGACCCAAGAATTTGTGTGTTAAATTTCCTAAATGGCATAATAACTACAAGTTAATATAAAAGGGAAACACACTTGTTTTAATAAAACCGTGTAAAACAGCTAACTTATGAACGTTCTCAGAATTCGACGAAACTTGACCCAATCGCAGGTCTAGACCCAAGCATTTGTGTGGTCAATTTGCTAGTCGTAATAATAACAACAGGTTAGTATAAAAGGAAAACAAACTTGTTTTAATAAACCCGTGCAAACCAGCTAAATTTTGAATGGTCTCAGAATTCGACGAAACTTGACCCAAACGTAGGTCTAGATCCAAGAATTTGTGTGTTAAATTTCTAAGCGTAATTATAATTACAAGTTAGTATAAAAGGGAAACAAAATTGCTTTAATAAAACCGTGCAAAACAGCTAAATTTTGAACGGTCTCAGAATTCGACGAAACTTGACCCAAACGTTGGTCTAGACCAAAACATCTATGTTGTAATTTGCCCAGTGTAATACTGACTACAAGTTAGTATAAAAGGGAAACAAAATTGCTTTAATAAAACCGTGCAAAACAGCTAAATTTTGAGCATTCTCAGAATTCGACGAAACTTGACCCAAACGTTGGTCTAGATCCAAGAATTTGTGTGTTAAATTTCTAAGCGTAATTATAATTACAAGTTAGTATAAAAGGGAAACAAACTTGCTTTAATAAAATCGTGCAAAACAGATAAATTTTGAACGTTCTCAGAATTCAACAAAACCTGTCCCAAACGTTGGTCTAGACCCAAGCATTTGTGTGGTATATTTGCTAAGCATAATAATAACAACAGGTTAGTATAAAAGGAAAACAAACTTGTTTTAATAAAACCGTGCAAAACAATTAACTTTTGAACGTACACTGAATTCAATGAAACTTGACCCAATCGTTGGTCTAGACCCAAAGCATTTGTGTTGCAAATTTGCTAAACGTAATAATAACTACAAGTTAGTATAAAAGGGAAACAAACTTGTTTTAATAAAACCGTGCAAAATAGCTAAATTTTGAACCTTCTCAGAATTCGACTAAACTTAACCCAAACATTGGTCTAGACCCAAGCATTTGTCTTGTAAATTTGCTAAGCGTAATAATAGCTACAAGTTAGTACAAAAGGGAAACAAACTTGTTCTAATAAAACCGTGCAAAACAGCTAACTTTTGAACGTTCTCAGGATTCGACAAAACTTGATCCAATCGTAGGTCTAGATCCAAGAATATGTGTGGTAAATTTTCTAAGCGTAATAATACCTACAAGTTAGTATAAAAGAGAAACAAACTTGCTTTAATAAAGCCGTGCAAAACAACTAAATTTTGAACGTTCTCAGAATTTTACGAAACTTGAACCAAACATAGGTCTAGCCCAAGCATTTGTGATATGGTATTGACCATGGGTGGCCCGATCTTTACGGCGTAGGCTAGAAATTGATAAAGTGGTTCGTGACCTGAGGAATGTAAATAGTCAACCACGTTATATGAACGTGACCTACTACTTAGAACATTCAACCAACCACGAGTACGAGTAAACCAATCCACACAATGACACACTTGGGTCGAGCACGAATTGGAGGCTATGTGAATTTGAATCACACATCTAATAGACTAGATTGACAAAGCAAAGGTTTCACAAAAGCTAAAACAAGTGTATAACTCTCCAAAGTAA
>NW_011628318.1:0-459 GCF_000512975.1 Sesamum indicum
AGTTCTGGTGATTATTCCGACGGACGTTATGGAGAAACAGCGAATTCCGGCGAAGAAAGCGAAAGGACACGCGACCATTTTTCGGCGACTAATGGATCAGGGACTGTTCTGGACGCCGATGCAAGTATTCAGACTGAGAAAGAAGTTAACTTGGTCGGTGAAACGACGAGATTCGAAGTGCCGTTGGATCTAGGGTTTTTTGCAAAAAACGCGCCGTGGAAGACGAAACGTCGAGGTTCATGAAACCGGTGTCTGATGGGATTTTTCCGGCAAATAAGGCTGGCAATGACTTCATGGAGATGAGGGGAAGCATTTTGAATGAAAAATATGGAAACTTGGCCACGGGTAAGTCGGGTTTTAGAGAGCCGCCATTTTTAGGATTTTCTTCAACCTTCAATGGCGGACGAGGGAAGGATGTATCTCCTCAAGACTTCAATATGTCAGAATTCCTTAAAAAAA
>NW_011628318.1:480-10046 GCF_000512975.1 Sesamum indicum
ATGGCGGACGATGGAAGGTTGTATCCCCTCAAGACTTCAATATGTCAGAATTCCTTAAAAAAAAAAAAAAGAGTTTTGGACACTGGGGACGCTGTTGCAATGGAGGCGCTGGCGAAACTTAAAACGCAATGGGAAGAAAATTTGGGCTCGTCCGAAATCTGAGAACGCAAAGAAACTTTGGCCATCCGACTATTAAACGTCGTCGGTGTATCCTGGAACCGGTGACTGAAACAACGAGGAGGGAAGGATCGACTGCCATGGTGACGATTGATATCCCCTCGGTGGAAAAGTTGCCGACGACGATAACCGAGAAGACGTCGGATTCTGGGGATAAGTTGGCCGGATTTGATGGAGAAGATGGCTGTCCAGGTGGGGTTCCCTCATCTGATCTTGCAGCTGTGACCGAAAAACAGTCGAAAGGGATGATTCAGAGTGCTGCGCTTTTTGGTTTGGAAGTTTCACCGGAAAACCAAAGTTGGCCGGAATCTGGGCATATTCCGACGACGAACAGTAGTCCTCCAACGTGTGTTGACGTGGATCCGGCGAGAAATGATGTGGAAAATGCTGTTGACTTGGAAGCTGACGTGGGAATATGAGCTGATGTCATGCATGAAGTGAAAAATGATGTCATGGTTGATGTAGCTGATGATGTCATGGATGATGTAGCTGCTGATGTCATGGATGATGTTGCTGTTCATGTCACTGGTGATGTCAGCAATAATGTGGAAAAAATTAGTCCTACTATTACACAAGTGCGCTCTTTTCCTATGGATTTATTTATGGGTAACATTCCGTTGAATGGGAATTCGAATATGGGTGCGGATGACAAAATTGCTGACGCGTTTAATAATTCATCTCGGAGGACTCTATCATATATACCTCCTACAATACAAAACGGTGAAGTGGTAGTGAGACCTACAATGGAAACTATTCGCAATGGTTCGATCAAGTGGAAGACCACTGCAGTTGGCTATTTCCTTGGGAAAAGACCGTACTTTTATCATGTTAAGGATTTTGCCTTCTCCGCTTGGCCTAGATTGAGGGAGGTAAAGGCCACAACGAATAGATTTTTCTTCTTCCAGTTCAAGACTGTTGCGTATATGGAAGAAGCAATTGAATGTGGACCATGGTTGTTTCAAGGACAACCAATTGTGCTACAGAAATGGGAGCCGGGTATGGCGATGAGGAAATTAAAACATACACAAGTCCCAGTTTGGATAAAACTGAGACATTTACCGGTAGAATTATGGACTGAAGAGGACCTCAGCATGGTGGCCAGCGGTATTGGCAAACCCCTATATCTGGATGCTATTACGAGGGCATGCACGAGATTGGACTTTGCTCGTGTATGCGTCATGTTGGATGTGAGCTCTAAATTACATAAACATATTATCATTATGACTCCTGACGAGGAAGGAGTAGAGACACCGTGCAAAATTGACGTTGAATATGAATGGATACCTTCCAAATGTACCAGGTGTATGACGTTAGGCCATTCGGCTAAGGATTGTGCGCTCAATAAACCATCCAAACCTATTAAACCACAGGTTTCCGTTTACGTTCCAAAAACAGGACCTGCAGAGCCGATTACTGTGCATGATTAGGTGATAACACCACCACCTCGACGGGAGGAAAAGCATAGAGATGGGCGTGAATCTCCTCGTGGAGGTGGAGTGAGGGCAAGTCAAAAGGATAAGGGTAAGGAGATTGTAGTATATAATACATTTGATGCTCTACACTTAATTGACGATGCAGATGATTTAGCAAGGGGTCCAAATCAAAGCAGCCCCATACTTGGTGATCCATGTTGAGCGCAACAATATGGAATGTTCGTGGCCTGAATAAAAGAGACCATAAGCTAGCAGTGAAAGACATCGTAGCTGAGTTCAGGTTGCAATTTCTTGGTCTTCTTGAAACTCGTGGTCACATTAACAATGTAGCTGCTATTCAACCTTTCTTATTACCCAATTGGAAATGGTTTGTGGATTATGGAATGGTTGGTAATCGAATTTGGGATTGCCTGGGATGAAAATTTTATTCATGTTGATGTCGTTGAATGTGGAGCACAATTCATCCATTGCTTTGTTTATATACGGTCACTACGTGAGTTAATTGTCATTATTATGATTTATGGAGCTACGGAGGTGGCAGATAGGAGGGAGTTATGGGGTTCCCTAGAGACTATTGCCATGCAGACTGTGGATATCCCGTGGCTTATTGGCGGGAATTTCAATGCAGTACGAGACATTAGTGAAATGTGTGGAGCATCGGGAGACATTCGAATGGCACAACTGCAGTGCAAGCCCACGGAATCTTTGGAAAAGGTTGGATCTAATGATGATTAATGATAGATGGATGGCTCGATTCCCAACATCTTTTTACACAAGCCTCACTCCACGTACTTCAGATCACTCACCGCTGGTGCTATATGGGGATAGTCAACAACAATATGGAGGTATGTTTCGATTCGATAATTACCTTACCCGATCACCAGAGTTTATTCCCAGTGTGCAGCAGGTTTGGCAACATAACATTATTGGAGTGCCTATGTATGCGGTAACGAGGAAACTCAAAGCGCTTAAACCGGTGTTTAGAGAGCAGAGGAGGAATAAGGGAGACTTATCACATAATGTCCAGCTGGCAAAAGGGTTTCTTGAGATGGCACAAATACTGGTCAGTTCAAACATGCAGGATGAATTATTCTTGCAGCTGGAACATTGTTGCCGATTCATACTAGCCAAAGCAGCCAAACTTGAACAAAGTATGCTCCAACAGCGAGCAAAAATGCAGTGGATGAAGGGGGGTGACCAGTGCTCCCAGGTATTCTTTCGTAAGATTGCTCAATGGAGATCGGCGCGAAGAATCTTACAAATCAATGATGATCATGGAACCACTCACACAGAACCACAAGCGGTAGTCAATGAATTTGTCATGTACTATCAAAACCTGCTTGGTGGGAAACAAAGGAGAGATGTGGTTGATCTGTGATTTCTTCGACCGTGGGTTAGACATCTATTAAGTGAAGAGGAGGTTCACTCTTTACTCTTGCCATTTCACCATTCACACCAGTGGATATCAAGCAGGTAGTTTTTGACATTGTTGAGGATAAGGCACCGGGGCCGGATGGATATTCATCGGGCATTTTCAAAGTTGCATGGCCTGTAGTGGGGTAGGAAGTGACCTCGGCAGTGCTGGATTTCTTTAATACGGGACGAATTCTGAAACAGATAAATACTACACTTACGAATTCTGAAACAGATAAATACTACACTTCTGGCGCTTATACCCAAGGTACATTCCCCTATGAACGTGGATGATTTTCGTCCTATATCTTGTCATAATGTGTTATATAAGATTATTGCCAAACTCATTGTCCAACGGTTGAGTGTGATATTAGAGAAAATAATTAGTCCATACCAAGCGGCTTCTATGCCCGGACGAAGCATTGGGGACAATATAATGTTGGCGCAGGAGTTATTTACAGGCTACAACCAGGCCCGACTACCACCACGGTGTGCTTTGAAAGTGGACATTCGGAAGGCATACGACATGGTGGAGTGGGATTTTTCGATCGCGGTGATGGAGTTATTTGGATTCCCCCCTAATTTTTTGAAGTGGATTGAGGTGTGTGCTACTACAACTTCATTTTCTGTTGGACTGAATGGGAAACCACATGGTTTCTTTAAGGGGGCCAGAGGGCTCCGATAGGGAGATCCTCTTTCGCCATACATGTTCGTGCTTGTAATGGAAGTACTACACTTGGGTTTCCTACAGTTGATGGAGCAGGATGAATTATTTTCCTTCCACTGGAAATGTGATACATCCAGGACTTTTCAGTTGGGTTTTGTTGATGATTTGTTGTTATTGTATCATGCTGATATGGACTCTATTGGAGTCTTTAAAACAGGATTGGATTGATTTGCTATATGGTCAGGGCTCAAGCTAAACATACAAAAAAGCCATCTTATTATCTCACGTTCAGTCCAAGGACTTCGCGTGGAGATGCTGACAGCACTCGGGTTTCAGGAGGGTGTCTTCCCGATGAGGTATTTGGGGCTTCCTCCCTTATCCTCTCGTTTAATAATTGCTGATTGTCGTCCACTAGTGGTGAAAATTGATAAACGAATTGCTGGTTGGGAGGGTATTGCACTGTCATATGCTGGTAGAGTACAAATTATTAAATCTGTACTCATGTCGCTAAGTTTATACTGGGCTTCAGCGTTCATACTGCCAAAGAAAGTTACCAATGAAATTGAGAAGAGGCTAAGAACTTTCTTGTGGAAAGAGACTTCAACCAGTGGTTATGCCAAGGTTGCTTGGAAAGACCTATGCCGGCCGAAGGAGGAGGGAGGCCTAGGATTCAAGGATATTACTCTCTTGAATCGTGCATTAATGGATAAGAAACTATGTGATATCATCAGGTGCGATAGGACCTCGATATGGGTTAAATAGCTCTACCAGGGTCGATTACGAGATACTTCCATCTGGACGATTAGAGAGCATGGAGGATCATGGGGATGGCGGAAAATCCTCCGTTTACGGATCTTCCTTCGATCTATGGTGGATTATTAGATAGGAGATCGGAGGAGATTCTACCTATGGCGGGACCCATGGCATCATCTGGGACCCCTTAGTGACACATTCCCACATGGACCGAGGTTACTTGGATTAGAGGAGTCAGCTAAACTCAGTACTGTTATTACTGGAGGAGAGTGCCAGTGGCCTCCTATCACAGACTTTGAGTGTTTGGAAATCACACATGCACTACCCACTATCCATGGAGGGGAGGACCACATTATTTTCGACCATGGGATTCGTACAGTACAGACTCTTTATAGGCTTTTTGATCCGCCTGGACCGAAAGTAGACAGGTCTTCACTACTTTCGGGATCCCTCAAGATTCCACGTCACTTATTTATCCTATGGCTTGCTATTCTTGGCAAGTTGGCTACGACGGATAAACCATGGCTAGCCCACCTTGGCCCGTGCATTTTGTGTAGCGAGGGAGCGACGGAGACACATGACCACTTATTTTTTCGATGCAGATTTAGTCGACAATGTCTAGCAGAAATTCGGAAAATAGTACGATTCTTGTGGCCAAATAGAGACTGGATGACGGATATACATGGGCATTCTGGAGATGGAGGAGTAAGCACATTATTAACATGTTTTACCGAGCACTTTTAGCATTATGTGTTTACCACATTTGGAAGGAGAGGAATTTAAGACGATTTGAGCAAACCGAAAGGAGACCCAACACCATGGCAATAGTTATTATCAAGGATATCAAGCAGCGGATACATAGCATTACTTTACCTAGTTTAGTCAGTACTCGATCTTTATTTAGACGTTGCAGTAACCCTTGGCCTGTCAAGAGAGACACCAACTGATGACCACCATGTTGTACTGTACTACTATGTTATTAATGAAACTTACATTTACCCAAAAAAAAAACCATGCAAAACAGCTATATTTTGAACGTTCTAAGAATTCGACGAAAGGTGACCCAAACGTTGGTCTAGACCCAAGCATTTGTGTTGCAAATTTGCTAAGCGTAATATTAACTTCAAGTTAGTATAAAAGGGAAATAAACTTGTTTCAATAAAACCGTGCAAAACAGCTAAATTTTGAACGTTCTAAAAATTCGATGAAACTTGACCCAAACGTTGGTCTAGACCCAAGCATTTGTGTTGTAAATTTGTTAAGCGTAATAATAACTACAAGTTAGTATAAAAGGAAAACAAACTTGCTTTAATAAAACCGTGCAGAACAGCTAAACTTTGAACGTTCTCAGAATTCGACGAAACTTGACCAAAACGTAGATCTAGACCCAAGCATTTGTGTTATGCATTTGCTAAGCGTAATAATAACTACAAGTACATAACTTTTTTGCCATTAAGGAAGAAAATATGTAAAAATTCTCTCATTAAAAATTCTCTCTCTACTACACACACTACTACACCACCAAAAACGCACACTAGTGTCTTCCCCATGCCATGCAATCCGGGCGATGGAGGAGAAGCGCCAGCCGGCGAAGAGTGCGGTGGAGAGGATGCCGACAGCCGTCCGGTGGCCGGAGATGGAGGGGAGGAAGATGAACAACCCTTTATTCGCGAAGAAGGAGATGAATCGGATTTTCGCGATCTGCAGCCGTCTCGCGATTTTCAGGCAACTAATGTATCAGGTACTATTCTGGCCGTCGATGGAACTATACAGACTGAGAAAGAAGATTACTTGGGCGATGAAACGACGAGATTCGAAGCGCAGTCGAATCTAGGGTTTTTTGAAAAAAAAATGCGCCTTGGAAGATGATACGTCGGCATTCAAGAAACAGGTGTCCGATGGGGTTTTTCCGGCAAATAAGGGTGGTAACGACTTAATGGAGATGAGGAGAAGTCTTTTGAATAAAAAAGATGGGAACTTGGCCAAGGATAAGTCGAGTTTTAGAGCGCCGCCATTTTCAGGGTTTTCTTCTTCAACCTTGAATGGCGGACGAGGGATAGCTGTTTCTCCTCAAGACTTCAATATGGCAGAATTCCTCAACCTTGCGAACAGAGTTGTGGACACTGGGGATGCTACTGAAATGGAGGCTCTGGCGAAACTAAAAACATGATGGGAAGAAAAATTTGGGCTTGTCGGAAATCTGAGGACGCAAAGTTCTCTATACATCGGTCGTCCGACTATTAAACCTCTCCGGTGTATCCTGGAACCGGTGATTGGAAAAACGAGGATGGAAGGTTCGACTGCCAGGTGACTTTTGGTATACCCCCGACGGGAAAATTACAGGGGGCGGAAACTGAAAAGTCGTCGGATTCTGGGGATATCTTGAGCGGATCTGGCGGAAAACATGGCTGTACAGGTGCTCCATCATCTGATCTTGCTCTAGTGACCGGAAAACAAGCGGTGGGGACGAATCCGATTGCTGCAGTTACTGGTTTGGGAGTTCCGCCGGAAACTCAGATTTTGCCGGAAAATGAACAGTTCACGGCGATGAACAGGAGGACTCCGACGTATGCTGATGTGGAACCAGCGAACGATGATGTGGAAAATGCGGGTGACTCATGCGCTGACTTGGGATGAGACAATGATGTCATGCATGAGGTGTATGATGATGTCATGGATGATGTAGCTGATGATGTCATACATAATGTAGATGCTGATGTCATGCATGATGTAGCTGCTGATGTCACTAGTGATGTCAGTATGGAAAAAATTATTCCTACTACTACACAAGTGCCCTCCTTTCCTATGGGTTTGTTTGTGGGTAACATTCCGTTGAATATGAATCCGAATATGGGGGTGAATGACAAAATTGCTGATGCGTTTAATAATTCATCTCGGAGTACTCTATCATATATACCTCTTACTATACAAAATGGTGAAGTTGTTGTAAGACCTACTATGAAAACTATTCGCAACGGTTCGACCAAGTGGAAGACCACTGCGGTTGGCTATTTTCTTGGGAAAAGACCGTACTTTTATCATGTTAAGGATTTTGCCTTTTCCATTTGGCCTGGATTGAGGGAGGTTAAGGCGACGACCAATGGATTTTTCTTCTTCCAGTTCAAGACTGCTGCGTATATGGAAGAAGCAATCGAAGGTGGACTATGGTTATTTCAAGGACAACCAATTGTGCTACAGAAATGGGAGCCAGGTATGGCGATGAGGAAATTAAAACATACACAGGTCCCTGTTTAGATAAAATTGAGACATTTACCGGTAGAATTATGGACTGAAGAGGGCCTCAGCACGGTGGCCAACGGTATTGGAAAACCCCTATATCTAGATGCTATTACAAGGGCATGCACGAGATTGGACTTTGCTCGTGTATGCGTCATGTTGGATGTGAGCTCGACATTACCAAAACATATTATCATCATGACACCTGATGAGGAAGGGGGCGAGATACCATGCAAAATTGATGTGGAATCGAGTGGTTACCTCACAAATGCACCAGTTGTATGACGCTAGGACACTCGGCCAAAGATTGTACACTCAACAAATCATCCAAACCTGTAAAGCCTCCGGTTTCAGTGTACATACCTAAAACGGGACCACCACGACCACCTCCTCTCCCACCAGCTCGAGAGGTTGAAAACCAAAGAAAGAACCGTGAATCTCCTATAGTTGCTACAGGCCCACGACATGAGGAGAGGGGTAAGGCAGTCATCACCTATAACGCTTTTGATGCCTTAAATCAACTGCCAGATACAAGTGACTTGAGCAAGGGTCCTAAGCAATGCAGCCCCATACCTGGTGACCCATGTTGAATGCAACAATATGGAATGTACGTGGCCTGAACAAATGAGACCACCAGCTAGCCGTTAAAGACATCGTTGCTGAGTTCAGGTTACAATTCCTTGGTCTTCTTGAAACTCGCGTCATATCAATAACGTATCCCATATTCAGAACTTTTTATTACCTCAATAGAAATGGTTTGTGGATTATGGATTGTCTGGTAATCGTGTTTGGATTGCTTGGGATGACAATTTTATTGATGTTGAAGTGGTTGATTTATTCACTGTCATGTTAATATCCATGCAATCCATGCATCCATTGCTATTACTGTTATTTATGGGGCTAATGAGGTGGTAGAGAGACGGGAGTTATGGAATTCCATGGAGAATATAGCTATGCAGTGTAATGACATCTCGTGGCTTGTTGGAGGGGATCTCAATGCAGTGGGTGACCTTAGCGAAACATGTGGTGCAACGGGAGATACTAGAATGGCTATGGAAGAATTTAATACTTGCATCCAAAACACAGGATTATTACCCTTACCCATGCAGGGAGAATGGTACACATGGCATAGTTGCAGTGCGAGCCCAAGAAATCTTTGGAAAAGATTGGACCGCATGCTGATTAATGATAGATGGATGGCGCGGTTCCCGACATCATATTATTCTAGCCTCACACCACGCACTTCGGACCACTCTCCAATGGTGATATGCGGGGATAGAATAGACTGTAAAGAGGTATGTTCCGATTCGGTAATTACCTCGCCCTATCTCCAGAATTTACCCCCAGTGTACAACAGGTCTGGCAACATAACATAATAGGGACACCTATGTATGCCGTAACAAGGAAACTCAAAGCACTTAAACCGGTGTTTAGAGAGCAGAGGAGGAAAAAGGGGGACTTATCACACAATGTCCAACTGGCAAAAAGGTTTCTTGGATGGCGCAAGTACTTGTTACTTCATACAGACAGGATGAACTATTCTTACAGTTGGAACACTGCTGCCGGGTAGTATTAGCTAAAGCAGCCAAACTTGAACAGGTTATGCTTCAACAGAGATCAAAAATGCAGTGGATGAAGGGGGGTGACCAGTGCTTCCGGGTGTTCTTTCGTAAGATTGCTCAAAGGAGATCGGCGAGGAGAATTTTAAAAATCAATGATGATCATGGAGCCACTCACACAGATCCAGGAGTAGTAATTAATGAGTTTGTCATGTACTACCAAAATTTACTTGGTAGGGAACGACGAAGAGACATGATAGTTCTTCGATTCCTGCGACCATGGGCTAGACATATATTGAGTGAAGATGATGTCAACTCCTTAGTCTT
>NW_011628318.1:10312-10990 GCF_000512975.1 Sesamum indicum
ATTATTGCCAAGCTCCTTGTCCAACGGTTGAGTGTGATACTGGACAAACTTATTAGTCCGTGCCAAGCGGCGTTTGTGCCCGGACGAAGCATAGGAGACAATATTATGTTGGCGCAGGAACTGTTTATGGGATATAACCAGACCCGTTTACCACCCCGGTGTGCTTTAAAAGTGGACATTCGGAAGGCATATGATACGGTGGAGTGGGACTTCCTAATTGCTGTGACGGAGTTATTTAGGTTCCCTCATACATTCGTGAAATGGATTGAAGAGTGCGTCACAACATCCTCGTTTTCTGTTGGCCTTAATGAGAAACCTCATGGCTTCTTTACGAGGGCTAGAGGGCTTCGGCAGGGCTATCCTCTATCACCGTACTTGTTCGTGCTTGTAATGGAAGTCCTACAATTGGGTTTCCTATAGTTGATTGACCAGGATGAATTATTTTCCTTTCATTGGAAGTGTGATGCAGCCAGGTCTTTAAGACAGGATTGGATCGCTTTGTTGAATGGTCGGGGCTGAGGCTGAATGTGCAGAAAAGCCACCTCATTATCTCACGTTCAGCACAAGGATTACGAGAGGAGATGCTGGGAGTACTCGGGTTTCAAGAGGGAGTCTTACCGATGAGGTATTTGGGGCTACCTCTTTTATCTTCTCGATTAACAATTGCTGATTGTAACC
>NW_011628318.1:11435-12438 GCF_000512975.1 Sesamum indicum
CAGTGGCCTCCTATCACAGATTTTGAGTGTCTAGAGATCACACACAATTTACCCACCATCCATGGAGGAGAGGACCGCATTATTTGGAGATTTGATCAGGGACAACCCACAGTTCAGGCTCTATACAGGCTTTTTGATCCCCCAGGAACGATAGTAGGCTGGTCTTCACTACTTTCGAGATCACTAAAGATTCCACGTCACTTGTTCATCCTTTGGCTTGCTATTCTAGGCAAGTTGGTTACGACGGACAAACCATGGTTAGCCCACCTTGGCCCATGTATTCTATGTAACGAGGGAGCGACAGAGACACGAATGGTACGATATTTTTGGCCCAATAGAGACTGGATAACGGATATTGAATGGGCTTCCTAGAGATGGAGAACTAAGCACATTGTTAACATGTCTTATCGAGCACTATTAGCATCATGTGTTTACCACATTTGGAGGGAGAGAAACTTGAGACGATTCGAGCACACCGAGAGGACACCTAGCACCATCGCTTTATTGATTGTTGAGGATATCAGGCAGCGGATCCTTAGTATCACTCTACCTAGATCAGTCAGTACACTAGCTTTATATCCCTTGGCCAGGGAGAAACCAACTGATAACCACATTGTTGTACTGTACTATTATTTTACTTAATGAAACTTACATTTACCGAAAAAAAAAAAGAAAATCGTATTGGGCCAGTCTCTATTGGGCCAAGAAAATCGTGGTGGACTATCAAATCGGTGACGGGAGAACATTTTACCTTTGGCAGGACTCATGGCATTATCTCGGACTGCTTAGTGTCACATTTCCATGGGGACCGAGGCTACTCGGATTGGAGGAATCAGCCAGACTGAGCACGGTGATTAGTGAAGGAGAGTGGCAGTGGCCTCCTATCACAGATTTTGAGTGTCTGGAGATCTTACCCACCATCCATGGAGGGGAGGACCACATTATTTGGAGATTTGATCAGGGACAACCCACAGTTCAGGCTCTATACAGGCTTTTTGATCCC
>NW_011628318.1:12649-14863 GCF_000512975.1 Sesamum indicum
CGGAGAGTGGTACGATATCCTTGGCCCAATAGAGATTGGATAACGGATATTGAATGGGCTTCCCAAAGATGGAGAGGTAAACACATTGTTAACATATCTTATCGAGCACTATTAGCATCATGTGTTTACCACATTTGGAGGGAGAGAAACTTGAGAAGATTCGAGCACACCGAGAGGACACCTAGCACCATGGCTTTATTGATTGTTGAGGATATCAGGCAGCGGATCCTTAGTATCTCACTACCTAGATCAGTCAATACACGAGCTTTATATAGACTGTAGCGTATCCCTTGGACTGTCGAGGGAGAAACCAGCTGATAACCACATTTTTTTTTTTTTGGTAAATGTAAGTATCATTAAGTAAAATGAAATAGTAGTACAGTACAACAGTGTGGTTATCAGTTGGTTTCTCCCTCGACAGGCCAAGGGATACGCCACAGTCTATATAAAGCTCTTGTACTGACTGATCTAGGTAGAGAGATACTAAGGATCCGCTGCTTGATATCCTCAACTATCAATAAAGCCATGGTGCTAGGTGTCCTCTCGGTGTGCTCGAATCTTCTCAAGTTTCTCTCCCTCCAAATGTGGTAAACACATGATGCTAATAGTGCTCGATAAGATATGTTAACAATGTGTTTACCTCTCCATTTTTGGGAAGCCCATTCAATATCCATTTTCCAGTCTCTATTGGGCCAAGAATATCGTACCATTCTCCGGATAGCTGTGAGACACTGTCGACTAAATCTGCACTGAAAGAATAAGTGGCCATGTGTCTCTGTCGCTCCCTCATTACATAGAATACATGGGCCAAGGTGCGCTAACCATGATTTGTCCGTTGTAAGCCAATTTGCCTAGAATAGGAAGCCACAGGATGAACAAATGACGTGGAATCTTCAGTGATCCCGAAAGTAGTGAAGCCCAGCCTACTTTCGGTCCTGGGGGATCAAAAAGCCTATATAGAGCCTGGGTTGTAGGTTTACCCTGATCAAATCTCCAAATAATTCGGTCCTCCCCTCCATGAATTGTGGGTAAACCATGTGTGATTTCCAGACACTCAAAATCTGTAATAGGAGGCCACTGCCACTCTCCTTCACTAATAACCGTGCTCAGTCTGGCTGATTCCTCTATTCTGAGTAGTCTCGGTCCCCGTGGGAATGTGACACTGAGTGGTCCGAGATAATGCCACGGGTCCTGCCAAAGGTAAAAAGTTCGCCCATCGCCAATCTGATAGTCCACCATAGGGCGGAGGAAAGCCCGTAGACGTAGAATTTTCCGCCAACCCCATGAGCCTCCATTCTCCCTAATCGTCCAAATGGAGGTGTCGCGTAATCGACCCTGGTAAAGCCATTCAACCCAAATTGAGGTCCTATCGCACCTGATGATATCACAGAGTTTCTTGATCATTAATGTGCGATTCAAGATAGCAATATCTTTGAATCCTATTCCTCCCTCATCTTTCGGTCGGCAGAGATCTTTCCATGCTACCTTCGCATAACCACTGGTTGTTGTCCCCTTCCACAAGAAAGTTCGCAGTCTCTTCTCAATTTCGTTTATAACTTTCTTTGGCAGGATGAACGCTGATGCCCAATATAAACTCAGCGACAAGAGTACAGATTTAATAATCTGCACCCTACCAGCATAAGAAAGAGCCATACCCTCCCAACCCGCAATGCGTTTATCAATTTTCAACAATAGAGGGTTACAATCAGCAACTGTTAAACGAGAAGATAAAAGAGGTAGCCCTAATACCTCATCGGTAGGACTCCCTCTTGAAATCCGAGTGCTTCCAACATCTCCTCTCGTAGTCCTTGTGCTGAACGTGAGATAATGAGGTGGCTTTTCTGCACATTTAGGCCTGAGCCCGACCATTCAGCAAAGCGATCCAATCCTGTCTTAAATACTCCAATAGAGTTCATATCGGCACGGCAGAATAGTAACAAATCATCAGCAAAACCCAGCTGAAAAATCCTGGCTGCATCACACTTCCAATGAAAGGAAAATAATTCATCCTAGTCAATCAGCTGTAGGAAACCCAATTGTAGGACTTCTATCACAAGCACGAATAAGTATGGTGATAGAGGGTCTCCCTGCCGAAGCCCTCTGGCCCCCGTAAAGAAGCTGTGAGGTTTCCCGTTAAGCCCAGCAGAAAATGAGGGTGTTGTGACACACTCCTCAATCCATTTCACGAATGTATGAGGGAACCCAAATAACTCC
>NW_011628319.1:0-3716 GCF_000512975.1 Sesamum indicum
TAACTTATCAGTTTGTCCCCTTTCTTAAACCTTCTAATATATAGAGAAGTGCACTGTGCTTAAAAAGGGCAAGAACAAAAGGAATGAATATAAATATGCACACAAGTACCTGTAAAAAAAGTGACTAGTATTCCCCCAAATAGATATTAGGTATACATAAACATGAGAGATGCACAAGAAATACACCAAACTAAATGAACGGAAATATATATAAAGTTATAAACACAAGTACATTGCATGGAATGAGAGAAGGAACTCCAATAGGTACCTTGGATCATGGCTTAGTCACAGTAAACTACACAAACTATTTATGTAAAAATTCTGGCTTATAAGTATCAACACTTTTCAACCTACCAACACACTTTTCAACTACGCCATGACCCAGTATACCTTGGATCATGGCTTAGTCACATTAGACTATACAAACTATTTATGTAAAAAGATTGGCTTGCAAGTATCATCACTTTCCACCTACCTAGACATAGTTCAAAGGAATCTTACACAAATTCAATTAAACATCATGATAACAATGTTATAGCCCTCCATCAACTTGAAGAGTGACAATGGTGGGGTTTCGAAATTCGATGTAATTAAATTACAAAGAAAAAATACCAGAATTACCAGGGTAAATAAATCTTCAACACGTTCAGACATAGCTTTGCCTCGAACATAATATGGCTGCAGGGCTCCTCCTTCCCTCGAACTGATGGTGTTAAACGATATACTGATATCCCCCCAGCTTTTCTTCCAATTAATTGGTTCAGTTTTACAAAATCCAAATCTTTAGTACCCATCTCCAGCAATGACTAGCTGTTGACACAACATATCATATCAATTTAATGTTAGATTTGATGATGAGAGTTACCATGAAACTACTAAATCCAACAGAAAACAAAACCAATTATCTTCGGTATATCACATGAGGTTGCATTTCTTGAAAACTAAATCTCCATTACAAGACTGGTAACAACCTTAAGTTACAACAATTATACTCCAAGAGAGGGGGTAAGGTTGCAAAATTAGACATGTTCGTAACAATGGCATTCTAAGCACAAAAAAACAAAGTAATATCCCCGGGTTTCTTTCTTCAAATATTACAGCATAAAGATTTCAAAGCTGTTGTGGTTTTTTCTTAAGTATGTACACTTTCTTCATACAAAAACAAATGGACATTGGTAGCCTTTATATGCTTTATTCAGCTATTGATGGATGTTTGTGTATACTCACGCTCATAGACTAATAACAAAAAAGATGTGAGATTAACACATTTTGCTCCGTTCAACATTCATAGAGGGTGCAGAATAGCTTTCATTCTTGGCACAAAACTTTTTAAATTAAAGAGAGAAACAATAAAAAATGCAGTCTCGAATAAGTTTAAGCCGAGCCTCAGTCTAAACAGCTTGGGTCACTCTGCTTGACTTCTGCCCTGTTGTAGTTGACTTTGGAGGTAATATGCATGGGCACTTCAGACTTAGGTACGGTATTTATTGATGGGATGGTGCTATAGCACATATTCAATAACCAAGAAAGTACTAAAAGTTCAATTTACGATAAATTAACATTGTAAAATAAAAACAAAAAACCAACATTATCATAACTGCACCAAACAATAAGCAATAATCGAACAAAATCGACAATCATGGTTTTTTTACCATCGACAATTTATTAAATTTGCTAGCACAGCTTCATCTTTAAGATGTACCTACTATACTTCTTCCAAAACTACACATTCACGTACAAAACTATCAATAAATTTTAAAATTCAAACTAAACCAATGAGAGAGAATGAGAGATATACCTGTTCAGTGACAGACCACTTTGAATTGAGAAACTGGCTGTAAATGTCGTACAACCTTTGCTTCTCAGCTTCTCAGCTAGGTGTGTTAGTGCTGAAAACAAGCATACCCAACTATAGGTAGGTGTATCAAGTAAAGACTCCTTCCATGTCATTATTTGTCCCTTTGGCGCAGGAAAAACAGAATTTCTCTACCAAAGATATCCTATTTAAATAACAAAGTAAATAAGAAAGAACCTCGTTCAGTAACTAATTTATAATATATTTAGTCTAAGAAATGTAGATGATCATAAGGGCGAAAAATTCTTCGTTATCACAGTAGAAATTACTTTATTTCATATTCTGTGGCGAAACACTGCAACAGAATGATCATGATCATAGTCTGTAGGCCAGTAATTAGTCTCTATAGAAACTAGATACTAATTCAACTCCATCAGTTCAGCAGTAGTTTGATATATAAACAAAACTTCAGTGCTATTGAAGATCCCCAAGATCCGCAAAGAGCTAGAGTAGTTCAATACAAGTCAGCAGACATGATGGAAACAGGAAGCACAGAGTTCATGGTGATCCTGATTGGCATCACGGTACCATTCTGGATGATACACGTATAGACAAAAGGATACCAATTCAAGGCCTAAACCCAATGAACTCCAATTCTCAAATTGAACAGCCTGCTTAATTATTTCAAAGTTTCAGATCTAGATCTATTAACAAGTTGCATATTTCAGAGACCAAATACAATAGAAGGGTTTTGGGGGTAGCTGATCATAAACCAATCTTGACTAGCATAATCATTCATGATACATGTACTCACAGAGCTTCACAACTCAGTAAATTACCAAATGAAACAATACTTGAGCACGGGCTCATCACTTTGAATCTTACCCAAACTGACTAAAAAAAGGAATATCACCAATAACGTCTACATAAGACCAAACTGTACAGAATATCCTAAATGTAGCATCAAACATCCCATCTCACAACGGACCAGAGCATAGTCCAAATAGTTAGATGCAAAAATCCCAGAGATTGCAATTGCATGCTCATGTACATAAGTTCAACAATTTACATAGCAACAGGCATATCATAATTCGAGAAAGGAATAGTAAAAGAATATGGGGACAGTATGTCTACTGTTGTGGACGATTTTAGTATATTGCCATTATTGCACTCAAAAAATCAAAACCATCAAGCATCCTCTAAAATGCTCTGATACTTTATGACTTAGAGATATCCACCAAATTACCTTCATTTAGCTCCAACTAACATGCATCATTCTACAGCGCGACACATTCCAATTGTGATCAAAAGTCATATATTACATAAATGAAGCAATTATTTGCATATATTTCAATTTTAAATAATAATTATTATCTTACTAGGTTTTTGCACAGGGGCATAACAAGAAAAGGAATGCTGGTAAAATACTAAATTTCCAAGAGACCAATTCTGGGTGATACCAGAAGAGGATCACACATAAGAAAAGAAAACAAACCTAGAACATAAGAAGACTGCAAGATCATATGATAACTGGAAGCTAGACACCATTGGAGGACACCTAATAGCTGCACTATGTATTGCAGCTTCTCTTGCAACACTCGACGATTCAGTATTAGCCATATCAGCAACATTTCCACAATAATATCCTAAAACAATAATAAGATCGAATAAACAGAATAAGCACTTTAATTTCAGATATTGATATTAAATAACTTCTCTAGATAGATCAACATAAATATCGATAGGAATTAAGCCAGTACAAGTGACTTACCAGGACTGAACCCCGAGTGATAAGCTCTTGGGAAGTGACAACAAATTCTCGAGCTTTTTGCACCAGTAGTCAAGAAAAACATTGATTTAAGAGAGTGACGTACAATGCAACCAAAGATTAAATCACTAAAGATGCAGAACAACAAAAAGT
>NW_011628319.1:4184-10737 GCF_000512975.1 Sesamum indicum
GTAAGATCCTTGTGCAGATCGGGAAGGATCTTAAGGACCTCCTCCACCTTCTGGCTCAAAATTCTATTTTTTTAGGTATATGGATTTACCTATGTCCGTAGTCTTGAACTGTCTTTTGTATCTCCCTCAGATGTTGGGAGATCTTTGATGTATCAGGCTCGAGTTCTTTCCAGTCAGTTTCTTTAATCATAATTTTTAGAACTGCAATTATGCAGAATTTACCCGTTCCGCTTCTTCTAGCTGGGATTCTACCATAGACTTCAGTGGAGTATAGACGCCTCACTGCATTTTTTGGTAGTACCTATCGAACCTCAAAATTTCTCAACCATTTTGTTTTTCTTCTGGAGTGAGAAGTTTTGGATCAATTCTTTTGAGACTGTTGTAACACTTGTCAACAATTTCCATGAAAAATTCCCTTATCTATATTTCCACAATATGGAAATATTCACTATTTTCATCGGAACTTGAACTTTCGTCCGGTTCCATTTTCTCTCAAGAGAGTCTCTTCCATTAATAGATTTATAATATAAAAATATAATATATAATATATTTGTTCAATAAACCTAAGCTCTGATACCATTCTAGGGGAGCATGTACGAAAATATGCATTAGAATGAAAAATAATTGAAAGTGGACTAAACTGCTCATTTTAAAGCTGTTGAGGAGTAAAATTGTCTAAAATTTGATCAGATCTAGTCGGAGGGTAGGAATCGCAATATTTTTTAAAGCTACGGCGCATACGGATTTCGCTTTTCTTTCTTTTCTTTGGCCACTAATGAATTTTTTTTCTTTTTTCTTCCCCTTTTGCTTAGTCACGGCTTTTATTTTCTTTTTTTTCCCTTTGTTTTTGCCAGCGACTTGTGTTCTTTAGGCTGTTTTCCGGTCTTTTGACGCGAATGACAACACTTGTGGTGAAGGCACCCGGTTACTCAACCAAAAAACATCGCATTCTGGCCTTTTGACGCGAATGACAACACTTGTGGTGAAGGCACCCGGTTACTCAACCAAAAGACATTTTACCTAAAGTGCTTTGCATACTCATAGCTCCGGCCACCGTTTTACGTGAATAACAACATTTGTGATGAAGTTACCCAGTTACTAAATGCCAAAGTAGAGGATTTTACACACAAAAATTTTCAGCACTGAGAAATGTGATAATTTTTTAATAAATCAATAAAGAAAAGAAAGGACTGCCGCAATGTCATTAAAGTTATTGCCTCCAACAGAATGAAATACTATGTGCACAAAATCTCAAAACACAAACGCCGCAATATATTATGCAAATGCTAACTTATCATAACAAGGGTAAGAGGCCAATCACATCACAGCACTTCGTTTTGCCATGTATAGAGGAGGACAATCAAGCTTCCACAAAATCTATGGATTTCAAAGTGTTATCATCCTCGATGCTAGCACAATACCCTTTTATCTCCTCACATCTACCTAGTCGGGACGGATTTCGCTTTTCTTTCTTTTCTTTGGCCACTAATGAATTTTTTTTCTTTTTTCTTCCCCTTTTGCTTTAGTCACGGCTTTTATTTTCATTTTTTTTTCCTTTGTTTTTGCCCGCGACTTGTGTTCTTTAGGCCGTTTTCCGGTCTTTTGACGCGAATGACAACACTTGTGGTGAAGGCACCCGGTTACTCAACCAAAAAACGTCGCATTCTGGCCTTTTGACGCGAATGACAACACTTGTGGTGAAGGCACCCGGTTACTCAACCAAAACACGTTTTACCTAAAGTGCTTTGCATACTCATAGCTCCGGCCACCGTTTTACGTGAATAACAACATTTGTGATGAAGTTACCCAGTTACTAAGTGACCTAAACCAGCGGAGTAGACGTAATTTCCTTTTTCTTACTTTCCTTTCTTTCTTTCTTTCTTTTTTTCCGGAAGGGGAAGGGCCTTTGAATTTTTCAAAATGGATGCATGTCCCATGTTAGGGATATAAGGATCAATCGGGTAGAGTTTTAGCAAACAAATATGATCTCACAAGAATCCTAAGATTTAGCAGAAGCAAAGATATTCCAACTCTCTTTCAAAGCAATTCAAAATGCATGAAATTATGCCTCAACGACTCCACAGTTAATTAAAGCAACAATCACATAACGCTAGTGCGCATTCATGTCTCAATCTTATGACTTCCTAAATCACATTTATTTGTCAAATTACTAAAAAATAATATAAACGGAAGTAGTTTGATAGTAACTGGCAAAAGAAAACAAAACAAAAGTAGTTTGATAGGATAACAAAAGATGAACAAAAATTTAAAAAAAAGTTACCCTCTTGTTCCTATGTGTTAATTAACACTACATATATGTCATGGAATTCTTTACTTTTGAAATGGTTTTATCTCATTTGGAAGGTGAATTGGGCTGTTCAAATCAAAATTAGAATATGAGAAGTTTCATGTAATTTCAATTGAACCAAGAGTCTAATCCTAAAATGCTAAACAATTACAGACATCCCGACAACAAAATGTCTCACAGAGCTTGATATACCACAAAGAACACAATACACGTCGTTTACTTGAATGAGATAACATAAAAGCACAACCAAATTAAACAAGATGAGAAACACCCACACCACAGTAGTAAAGTAATTGAAAACCACTAAAAAAGCATCCAACACTATTTATCAAAGGAACAAACTTGCCATAGATAAAAAGAAAATCACAACCCCATAAGATGATAAATATCAAGAACTCAAGATAACAATGCAAACATATAAAGGATTGCTTGATGGATGAAATGAAGAGTGAAAGCCAAGAAAATGATCAACTTTTTATCACCATTATCACTTTGCAAAGACTTTCTAGTTTCTGTGTCACTGTTTTCAAAGACCGTCTTTGCCACCTCATACACCTTCCATTCCCGTCCAGCATGCATGAAGACATAAGACAAACAGATAATTTTGAAATTCCACAACCAAACTGCATGTTCACAAGAGGAATTAGTGTACTGTGCATCATTCGCCATTGTTGGATAAATAAATTACAAATAGAACTTACGTCTAAAGTCTTCAAGAATCCTCAAGCTCTACCGCCTTCTTGGGTCATTCCTCCAAACCTTCCTTAAACGAGTGTACAAGCTTGGTTACCTATGTGGTCCAGAAACATTTTAACACAAAGACGTTGATAAATGCATTAGATGTGGCAAATGTCTACACACACACATATATATATATATGAACAACCAATGCATTGCTTAAAAAGATAAGTAGTTGATAAGACGAAGCCTTAACCAACCATCAATCATGAACTTATAAGGGCATCATACAACTAAGAACAACATGAATCATTACATACACACAAACACAGCCAAAAGTGACACTCTTATAAACAAGACCGTCGTGCTTTGTTATGTTGATCGCCAGCATGGTAAGTCCTCAAAGGTACCTACAAGATTTTGACAATAATTATGTTCCATTTATTCTCCTCCCAGTGTCATTGTGCTACTAGTGCTTAACTTAATACCACCCAATCTCCATGCCCAAATATTATACTCCTTCAACCCTTGAACAACATTAAAAAGATAAACGTAGGACGAGGGCCAGCCCACCCATCCACTCAAAAGAATAGCTAGCACTACCAATGAACTAATGAATCGGTTCGCATAAGCTTCAGATCTATTAACAAGTTGCATATTTTCGAGAACAAATACAATAAAAGTGTTTTGGGGGTAGCTGATCATAATTGAATCTTGAGTAGCATAATCATTCATGATCATGTACTCACAAAGCTCCACATCCCAGTAAATTACCAAATGAAACAATATTTGAGCAGAAGCTCATCAGCTTCAATATTATCCAAACTGACTAAATACAGGAATATCTCGAATAACATCTACATAAGACCAAACTGTACAGGAAATCCTAATTTGAGGATTGTTCAAACAGCAGAAACACCCTCTCACTCACAATATGGTATTAGAAGATGAATGTATTCAACTTGGAAAGGAGACTGAACTGTTCGTGGTAATAACCAACAATGATAAACTGTGAAGGCCCTTAAAACCATCAGAAATTGAAGCTGGTTCTTGAATTAGAAGATAAAGAGGGATGAAAATTGGATTTGGACAGGTCAAGGGGACCAAACATCATAAAAGAAAAAGTGGCTTCCATTAAAACTTCATGTAATAGAATTCATCATTCAAAAAGAACTAGCATGGTTCTGAAAATTAACTGATACAAGTCATAAGAAAAGCGGAAATCTCTGCTCACCAGATGCATACGAGATTATTTGCCTTTTCAATGGTGAAATATAATGAGCCCCTTGGAATGCAGCAGCGCGCGGTACATTGAGTGGTCTGAAATCAACGGAATATGCCTTCTGAAAGCCATCCAGAATTGCCATCATTGTCAAGTTTGCAGGTCTCCTGTCTGATTTATATCCTCTTAGCAATGACACCTGAGCAACCATGGAACGCTCATGATTTAGATAAATGTTCATGTCTTACAAATTGTCACATCTTAAGAGCTGGAATAACAAAGGAAGATTACGGGAAAATTATACAGACATGTACCCTCAGGTTTGGGTATTACGGATTAAACGAAAATAAGAAAAAAAAAAAAGAGGGAAAGGCCTATGAAGCATGATAATAAAGATCTAGGAAGCACTTTATTCTCCACAACACACCTAAATGAAAACCACAAACAAGATTATCTGTGAACATTACAGGTTTCATCACGGAAGGAGACAGCTGCAGAATTGTGCTTACCCTAGTATTTCTTTGTTAATGTCTCTGGCATTGTACCTTGTATATCCAAAACCAGTGTAATCCCAAACCTAGAAGAAGACATTCATCAAATTCGGATGTAAATTGTTCCAACAATCCTTAGCAACATTTTTTCTAATTTTAAGTAGAAGAAAATTACTGACCATATGATATTATAATAGAGCAAGTTAAACACATTAGGATTGTCAAAGAAAAAATTAAATGAAAGAAGCACAAGAAAGCAAGATAAAGATGACATGTAAGATGGAGGGAGAAAGTATTTGCAAGCAAGGAAGTGAGAGCAAACTTAGGACATCAACAGAGAGTATTCCAGTATTCCTTCTTTATCTATCAATATATGAACAATGAGAAAATATTGGGCCAAGAAGGATTGTTCAAACAGCAGTAACATTTCGCAATACCATAATTCGAGGCCTCCTCCTCGCTCTGATCCCCCCTGCTTTTCTTGGTTTTCTTTACTCTATTCTTTTGGGTGAGAAATGAACACAAGAAAAAAGAAATGAAGGTGAGAGGGTTTCACCATGTGAGTGTGGGTGGGGTTTGATGATGGGGAGAAAACGGTGGTTTAAGGGTTTTTTCCAGCGGGGTTTTCCTTTCTTGGATTTGTACCCACATCCTCAGCTGCTTCTCCCGCGGGTGCTGCCGTACCATCACATTCGAACCCTTGAGTCGGCCATACCACCATGAACTTCACCTGCTTTCTTTAAACTTTTTCCTCGAAGAAGTGAACAGAGGAGAAGGGAAATGGTTTGATGGTGGGGTTGGGTGAGGGTATTTTGGCGGTGGGAGGACTGAACTGCGGCGTCTCTCCTTCGCCGGCTTTGGCTTTCTTGGAGGGAGAAATTGAGGGGTATTGTTTGAGGGATGAGAAGAATAATTGCAAGAGGTGTGACGGCCTTCCTCGTACCTGCAACATCACCCACTTGCCTCATCTGCTTCTCCACATACAACAACATGTCAATTTTCGCTTCCAAATCTCCGCCTCCATATTCCTACAAAATTAAACCAAAACATTCGATAAATCACAGCACGAGATATAAAATGGGTAAGCCAACAATAGCGTATAAGCTAATTGGAAATCAGGAACGCGCATTTGCTTACCATTTCGATCGAATAGATACGACCAATTGGGGAATTTTTCGTGCAATCGATGAAAAACAAAACCCTAGAGAGAGAGAGGAGAGAGTTGTGCATATGTTTTACCATGCGACCATCTTACCGCTAATAAACCTTTTACAAAATTATAAAATTTTTATTATACATTTTGACCCCTAAATTATGTTTATTATAACAAAAGTCCCCATAAAAAAATAATTTAGTATTGACAAAACAAAAACACCCTTTTAACTTATTTTTATATTTTTTGTTTCACTTCCTAAGTATATTTAATTAAAATATCTCTCTCAAAACTACTTTTAGTAATTTTAAAATTTTCACTCAAATTTTTATTTAAACAACAATGTTCAAAATGTATAGCTTTATATAAACTATATAATACATAAAAAAAAGTTTACAAGTTCAATATGAAAATATGTTTTACAAAGAAAATTATTTACAAGATCAATTTAATTTTATAAAAAAGTATATTATATAACTTATAATTTTTATATTAAATTACATGCATAAATATTTAAAATATAGCAGTCTGAATTATATAGCCCCATACTATAAGAACCTTGTCCAAGATACAACAATATTGTATGATAGGCTTAAGAAATATCCATCATCACTCATAACTTATATATTTTTATATTAAATTACATGCACAAATATTTAAAATATAGCATATCATCACTCATAAAATAATAAAATATTATA
>NW_011628319.1:11227-11680 GCF_000512975.1 Sesamum indicum
TATAAATGTTATTAACTCAAGTTTTTATATATATATTTTATTTTGTTGTGAAAATATGGCATAGCAAAATAATATTGCTATTGTTATTTATTTTAGAGGTCAATGAATTTATTCATATGATTGTGTGAGTTATAACTACTCTTTAGTCATATTTATGAAAATATATTATAGTACTACGTTTGTTGAACTAGAGTCGATTTTGTATGAAAAACTTAGTCTTAATGTTTGATACAAAGTTATGTGAGATAACATATATTGTATGGGATAGTTACACCTCCCATTCTTAAGGTTTGGTGTAATTACACGTAAATTTTATGTAATTTAAAAAAATTAAATCTAGTATTCCTAAAGTTTGTTTATGTTACTCAAAGTTCACAGAATTTACTAATATGAATAAAAAAATGAATGAAAATCCATTATTACCCCCAATTTACTTATTATTGACTTATTGCA
>NW_011628319.1:11726-14690 GCF_000512975.1 Sesamum indicum
TGTTAATGCATGTAAGGAAGTATATTTTCTAGTTTAGTCAGAAAGTATTATTTTACTTGAAATAAGTCAATTGGGCGTAAATATGAATTGTCATCCTTTTTTAAAAAAAATATTAGCAATTTTTATGAATTTTAAGTGATAGATGGGTAAATTTATTAGACGAAAGAAAACCTCATGAGTATTAAATGTAAATTTCCAAACCACAGGAGATCTACGTGTAATTATATCAGATCTCAGGGAAAGACAGTGTAATTATTTGGGCCAAATTGCATAAAACCCCCATGTAATTTAAAAACTCAGCAAAAGTCCCCCTTCTGATTTGAAAATAGGCAAAACCCCTATGTCTATTTTTTTTGGATAAATGTAAGTTTCATTAATAAAATAATAGTACAGTACAACATGGTGGTTATCAGTTGGTGTCTCCCCCGACAGGTCAAGGGATACGCCAAAGTCTAAATAAAGTTCGTGTACTGACTAAACTAGGTAAAGTAATGCTATGTATCCGCTGTCTGATGTCCTCAATAATTACTACTGCCATGGTGCTGGGTGTCCTTTCAGTTTGTTCGAATCGTCTCAAATTCCTCTCCTTCCAAATGTGGTAAACACATGATGCTAATAGCGCTCGGTAAGATATGTTAATAATGTGCTTACCCCTCCATTTCCGGGACGCCCATGTTATATCCGTCATCCAGTCTCTATTGGGCCACGAGAATCGTACCATTTTCCGAATTTCTGTGAGACACTGTCGACTAAATCTACATTGAAAAAATAAGTGGCCATGTGTCTCCGTCACTCCCTCGCTGCATAGAATACACGGGCCAAGGTGGGCTAGCCATGGTTTATCCATCGTAGCCAACTTGCCAAGAATAGCAAGCCATAGGATGAATAAGTGATGTGGAATCTTGAGGGATCCCGAAAGTAGCGAGGACCAGTCTACTTTCTGTCTAGGTGGATCAAAAAGCCTGTAAAGAGCGTGAGCTGTAGGAAGCCCATGATTGAACCTCCAAATAATGCGGTCCTCCCCTCCATGGATAGTGGGTAGTACATGTGTGATTTTCAAACACTCAAAATCTGTGATAGAGGGCCAATGCCACTCTCCTCCACTAATCACCATACTGAGTTTAGTTGACTCCTCCAATCCAAGTAACCTCGGTCCACGTGGGAATCTGTCACTAAGGGGTCCCAGATGATGCCATGGGTCCTGCCACAAGTAGAATCTCCTCACATCTCCTATCTGATAATCCACCATAGATCGGAGGAAGATCCGTAAATGGAGGATTTTCCGCCATACCCATGATCCACCATGCTCTCTAATCGTCCAGATGGAAGTATCTCGTAAACGACCCTGGTAGATCCATTCAACCCATATCGAGGTCCTATCGCACCTGATGATATGACATAGTTTCTTAGCCTTGGGTCTAGACCAACGTTTGGGTCAAGTTTCGTCGAATTCTGAGAACGTTCAAAATTTAGCTATTTTGCACGGTTTTATTAAACAAAGTTTGTTTCCATTTTAAACTAACTTGTAATTATTATTACACTTAGCAAATTTACAACACAAATGCTTGGGTCTAGACCAACGTTTGGGTAAAGTTCGTCGAATTATGAGAACGTTCAAAATTTAGCTATTTTGCACGGTTTTATTAAAGCAAGTTTGTTTCGCTCTATTTTGCACGGTTTTATTAAAGCAAGTTTGTTTCGCTTTTATACTAACTTGTAGGTATTATTTCGCTTAACAAATTTACAACACAAATGGATGGGTTTAGTCCTGCAATTGGGTCAAGTTTCGTTGAATTCTGAGAACGTCCAAAAGTTAGCTCTTTTGCACGGTTTTATTAAAACAAGTTTGATTCCCTTTTAAACTAACTGTAATTATTATTACGCTTAGCAAATTTGCAACACAAATGCTTGGGTCTATACCAACGTTTGGGTCAAGTTTCGTCGAATTCTAAGAACGTTCAGAATTTAGCCACTTTGCACGGTTTTATTAAAGCAAGTTTGTTTCCCTTTTATAATAACTTGCAGTTATTATAATGCTTAGCAAATTTACAACACAAATGCTTGGGTCTAGACCAACGTTTGGGTCAAGTTTCGTCGAATTCTGAGAACGTTCAAAATTTAGCTGTTTTGCACGGTTGTATTAAAACAAGTTTGTTTCCCTTTTATAGTAACATGTAGTTATTATTACGTTTAGAAAATTTAACACACAAACTCTTGGGTCTAGACCAACGTTTGGGTCATGCTTCGTCCAATGCTGAGATTGCTTAAAAATTAGCTGTTTTGCACGATTTTATTAAAACTAGTTTGTTTCCCTTTTATACTAACTTGTAGTTATTATTACGCTTAACAAGTTTACAACACAAATGCTTGGGTCTAGACCAACGTTTGGGTCAAGTTTCGTCGAATTCTGAGAACGTTCAAAATTTAGCTATTTTGCACGGTTTTATTAAACAAAGTTTGTTTCCCTTTTAAACTAACTTGTAATTATTATTACGCTTAGCAAATTTACAACACAAATGCTTGGGTCTAGACCAACGTTTGGGTCAAGTTTCGTCGAATTCTGAGAACGTTCAAAATTTAGCTGTTTTCACGGTTATATTAAAACAAGTTTGTTTCCCTTTTATAGTAACTTGTAGTTATTATTACGCATAGAAAATTTAACACACAAACTCTTGGGTCTAGACCTACGTTTGGGTCAAGTTTCGTCGAATTTTGAGAACGTCCAAAATTTAGCTGTTTTCACGGTTATATTAAAACAAGTTTGTTTCCCTTTTATAGTAACTTGTAGTTATTATTACGCTTAGCAAATTTGCAACACAAATGCTTGGGTCTAGACCAACGTTTGGGTTAAGTTTCATCGAATTCTGAGAACGTCCAAAATTTAGCTGTTTTACACGGTTTTATTAAAGCAAGTTTGTTTCGCTTTTATACTAACTTGTAGTTATTATTACGCTTAGAAAATTT
>NW_011628320.1:0-302 GCF_000512975.1 Sesamum indicum
ACATCGTGTACAGGACCAATTTCTTTTATTTCTGGAACATGCTTGAGTACAAGAATGAATGTGATGGGTATATGCTGCAATATGCTAGGAAATGACAAAAACACCCTTCATTAAGGGTATTAATTTCCTTTCTCTAGAGGATCCGCGCCTCTTCTGTCGGGCGGGTCGCAGAGCACCCGACCCGATCCGAATAACAGCCTTGAAGACCCGGACAATCACAGTCGTCCGATCTGGACGCGAGCCAGTAGGATAAGGCCACGTGGCCCAGTCAATAGTATCCAGCTGTGCTCTATAAATAGACC
>NW_011628320.1:828-6935 GCF_000512975.1 Sesamum indicum
GAATGAAGGATTCGCAGGAGCATGTGGCTGCATTTGAAATGGTGATGAACTTATATGGACAACCGGGTCCTATCATGGCAAAATTGTTAGCAACTACGCTCACGGGAAAGGCACAAGAATGGTTCACAAATTTGCCCCGGGGAAGCATTGAATCTTACGAACAGCTGGTACAAAAGTTCAATTTTCATTTGCGGCAACCCATTTGTTCAACATCCGACAGAGGGAAGAGGAGACCTTGAAGAACTTCATGGAGAGGTTCAATAATGAGACGTTGGAGCTGCAAGAATTGAGGATTGACATGATCGTAAGTATTTTGATTCACAGGTTGAGGAAAGGTCCCTTCACATCTGCGCTCGCACGCGACCCTCCGGGGGATGTTGAGCAGTTAATGGCTTTAGCTCAGAAGTACATACACGAGGAAGAGATGAACGCGATGATGGATTCTGAACGAAGAGAGCCCGAACACACGTACAGGTAACCGAGGTATGCCAGAGAAGGGGGAAGCAGGATAAAAAATGATAAACCCAAGGAACCAAAATACCAACCCAAATACAACAACTACACTCCGTTGGCTATGTCACGAGAGAAAGCCTTGATGATGGTCGAAAATGCAGACATTCTGAAATGGCCAAGGCACACCAGGTATAGCCCCTCTAAAAAATTTTCTAACAAATATTGCAAATTTCATCGCGAGAGGGGGCACAACACGGAGGAATGTTTCCAACTTACGAACAAGATTGAGAGGTTGGTTAGACAGGGATACTTCCAGGATCGGGTTCTCCCAAACTGCAAGATTAATAAGGAGACGAGGAGGAGTAGGTCGAGAAGCCGGGATCGAAATCCTGGCCCTTCAAAAACGGAAAATGCCCCACCCAGCGGGAACAATGCGCCAACCAAAGGGGTGATCTACACCATTGCAGGGGGCTCGATTTCGGGTGATTCAAGCAGGACAAGGTAGAGATGTTCTAGAACCATGAGCTCGGGCAGAGGAAGAGAGTTCGTGCTAAAAGTTGAAGAGGAAGAAGCCATTTCCTTTGACAGCTCAGACAAGTTAGAAGAAAGCGGAGATATGAATGATCCAATGGTCATCCGGTAGGACATAGCAAATTTCACTGTTCACAAGGTGTTGGTAGACAGTGGGAGTTCCGCAGACATCATCTTCAAAAGCGTGGTTGACAAGATGGGTCTAGAGAATGCTTGGTTGGAACCGGTGAAGACTCCGCTGGTCAGTTTTGGGGAACCTCGACCCTATGAGGCAGAACACTTGAAGCCCAGCGGTGAATATAAGATTGTGCAGCTCGTGCCTGAAGAACCCGACAAAACTACCAGAATTGGGGCAAACATGGATAGAGAGATGGCCATGATAGATTTTTTGGAAAAGAACATGGACGTGTTCGCGTGGAATCCTTCGAATTTTACAGGGATCGACCTAGAGGTCAATCGTTGGAACGTCGACCCGGGAGCCCAACCTGTACAGAAGAAGAAGAGGTCGTTTGGGAATGATAAGAAGGAAATCATCAGACAGGAGTCCGACAAATTGCTTAAAGCCGGGTATGTGTCTAAAATTCAGTATACGAATTAGCTTTCTAATGTGGTGCTTGTCCCCAAATCCTCGGGAAAATGGTGCATGTGTGTTGATTTCACAAATTTGAATAAAGCCTGTCCAAAGGACCCATACCCCCTGCTGAGGATCGATATGATGGTAGACTCAATAGCCGGGTTTGAAATATTTTCAATGATGGACGCCTATCAGGGGTATCATCAAATCCACATGGCCGAGGATGACAGAGATAAGACCTCATTCATCACCGACAACGGGATCTATTGCTACAACATGATGCCATTCGGTCTGCAGAATGCGGGCGCAACATATCAACGACTGGTTAACAAGATGTTTGGTGACCTGCTGGGAAAAACAATAGAAGTATACGTTGATGATATGCTGGTCAAAAGCAGGAGATCGCAGGATCACCTTGAAGACCTCGCACAAGCGTTCAGTATAATGAGGTCGTACGGAATGAAACTGAATCCAGACAAGTGCACCTTTGGAGTAGGAGGCGGAAAATTTCTAGGATACATGGTTAGCGAACGAGGAATTGAGGCGAACCTAGAAAAGATCCAAGCCATAATGAACTTGCGATCACCAACTACGATCAAAGAGGTGCATAAGCTAACTGGAAAGATCGCATCATTGTGCAGGTTTATTTCTCGATCGGCAGATAGAAACCTACCTTTCTTCAAGGTTTTTAGGAAATCGAAAAACTTCACATGGACTGAGGAATGCGAGAAAGCGCTACAAGAATTAAAGGAGTATCTGACAAAACCCCACCTACTAGCAAATCCAAAGGAAGGAGAAACCCTGTTCTTGTACTTAGGCATATTGGAGAATGCAGTCAGTTCGGTTTTGGTGCGGGAAGAAGCCGGTAATCAGAATCCAATATATTATGTTAGCAAGATGCTCCAAGGCGTTGAATCGAAGTATTCAGAGATAGAAAAGTTAGCGCTCGCCTTAGTAGTAACCGCTCGAAAGTTGCGACCTTACCTTCAATCGCACAAAGTGGTGGTATTGACAAATCACCCCCTAAAACACGTGATGTCGCGACTCAAGGCCTCAGGCCGATTGATCAAATGGGCTGTCGAATTGGGATAGTATGACGTTGACTATCAGCCCAGGACTGCACAGAAAGCACAGGCACTGGCAGACTTTGTGACGGAGCTATCTCGCGACCTGAAATCACCTCTAGCTACTGAAGAGCAGGGCTCGAAATGGATGTTGCATGTGCATGGTTTCTCAAATGCCAACAATGGAGGAGCGGGCATATTGATTCAAGGGCCCAACGGAGTAGAGATCGAGGTGGCAGCTCGCTTGTCTTTTCCTTTAACCAATAATGAGGCAAAATATGAAGCACTCATCTTGGAATTAGAACTTGCATATGAAGTAGGGGCCAGAGACCTGGAGGTTTTCACAGATTCCCAATTAATTGCATTGCAAATTGAAGGAACGTACGAAACTAGGGAAAGGATGATGACATCTTACAAGGAGATCGTACAAAAATTAATGTAATGAGCAAACAAATGTTCTATTTTACAGGTGCCTAGAACAGAAAACGACAAAGCGGATGCCTTATCCAAATTTGGGGCCACAATGGATGGGATTAGAGATTGCAGAATAACAGCGTTGGTGCGTGAGCGATCAGCCCTAGCGAGCAGAATGGAGGTGCAAGTAGTCTCCGAAGTCGGGTCGTGGAAGGATGAAATCATTAAATACTTGGTGAACAACATCTTGCCTACCGATCCCGTCGCGGCGAAAAGAGTGAAATTTCGAGCTACACGATTCACTATGTTTTCGGGGCAACTGTACAAGCGAACACTGGATGGGTCTCTCCTAAAATGCTTAGACGAGGAGAGAGCCTTGTACGTGATGCGCGAAATCCACGAAGGGAGCTGTGGGAACCATTCAGGTGCGAGATCGCTGGCTCAGGAGATCATACGACAGGGGTATTTCTGGCTCACATTGGTCAAAGATTCCAAGGAGCTGGTGAAGAAGTGCGAAAGCTGCCAGAAATATGCATCCCTGATACAGCAACCAACAACCTCAATGGAGCCGATCAAAATAGCTTGTCCGTTCGACCAGTGGGGAATAGACATCGTGCGACCTTTCCCCCCTGCACAAGCTCAAAAGAAATTCATCATTGTAGCGGTTGAATACTTCTCCAAGTGGGTCCAAGCGGAGGCCGTGGCCAAGATATCCGAGAGAGAAGTCATTAACTTTATTTGGAAGAACATCATCTGCAGGTTCGGAATACCCAGAATTCTAATTTCTGATAATGGCACCTAATTTCAAGGAAGAAAGATTACAGAATAGCAAGGAGCTCAAGATCGAACAACACTTCACGGCGGTCGCGAATCCGCAGGCCAATGGGCAGACGGAGGTGACTAACAGAACGATCCTACAACGGCCATCAACTGCGGAGAGATCGCATTTCTGGTGCCTGTGAAAGGCATCAACTGCGGAGAGGTCGCATTTCTGGTGCCTGTGAAAGGCCAATTGACCGTTCGAGGACACCTAAAGGAGCCTGTGAAAGGCCACCAAATACGAAGATCACATTAATGGAGTGAGTTGGAAAGTTCACATCCAAGGTTAGGAAGGTCGCATTTTTTGTATTAGAAACAGTCATTAATACATATGATAATATCTGAAAGGACTTGTACAAAGTGTAATCCCTTTTTGTAATCCCTTTTGAGAAATTCCAAGAAGCCAATTTGTCTTTTCGTGTTACATTGATTCAAAAATTATGCTTATCTTATGCTTGGTATTACCAATTGCCGAATTCTTCAAAACGCCACACGTCAACTGAAAAAGAGGCGTTCAACAAACTGCAATGTGAAAAGACGCAAACTGCAGTGTGATTTGAAAAAGATGCACTTCACACGCCAACTGAAAAAGAGGCGTTCAACAAACTACGATCTGAAAAAGACGCAGCCTGCAGTGCGATCTGAAAAAGAGGCGTTCAACAAGAACACACACTATCTGAGAAAAAAGAGTACCCGAGGAAGAACGATGAGAAGTTAAAGGCATCAATACACGAGCTGTCAAAAGATCTATTCTTTCATTAATGAAGCATCATATACAGGACAACATCAAAAAATCATGCCCTTCAAAACCAGCCGTAAAAAAATTACAAGTATGTCATTGACAAGTGTATCAATAAGAATTGTCTAAATGAACCAAGCCCCTGATCACCTCAGTCGTCGGCTTCTAGCTCCTCCCTCAAAGCTGCAAACTTATCCTCCTCGAGATCGGGTTCATCAGGATAGGGTTGAAGGTCGCCATCGAGCGTGATGCGATTAGAAGACTCTTGAAATCCACCAAGTTTCTCAATTTGAGCCTCACACGTCTTATAGCCCTTGGTGAAAGAGTCAGCAGACTTGATCTCAACAGCAGTCTTGAAAGTGTCCGTCTTCAAAAAGTCGCAGACAACAGCCATCCGGGAGCTCGCTAAAATCTGGTGATGCTCTTCCAGTGAAATGCGACCGGCCTGGCCTTCATCAAATCCCTTCTTATGGCCCTCGACCAGCCCGACCTCCTTGCCAGCCTCAAACCCTTCTTTCCGACCTTCTGATAGGGCGACCTCCTTGTCCTTGTTAGCAGCTGCAAGCTCGCCCTTCCAAAACCCGGAGTTTCTCGAGCAAAGTCTGCATCTCCTCCACATGAGCTCGATCCATTCTATCCCTATCAGCCAGTTGTGCTTGGAGCTCCTTCACCTTCCTATCGGATAAAATGTGGTTTTTGCGATAGGTCGTGCATTTCATGGATAGGCTCCGGAAGAACGTCAATGCCTGCAATATTGATCAAAATTGTTTAGAGTCGAATACCAAAACTGCAGTAAAAAATATGAGATTACCTGTTGCTGAGCATGAACCCCATATTCCTCGACCCTGACGGGATTGTTTGCTACTAAGGAGCTCTGATCGCGGAGAGAGGAGAAAGAGTCGTACAGCTCGAAGGAATCCCCTCCTGCTTTTGACAAAAGGATAGAACTAGAAGAGTTGTTCCCCTTGGAGCCATCCGATCTCCCTTCTGTTCAGACGGATGGGGCTGATCGCCTCTCAGTGCCTTCCTGGTCTCTTCCCAGCAACAGGCAAGTTGTTCTAACCGCAGAAACCTTTCGCGCTCATCTGCTTGTTCGGCCTTAACTGCAGCTTCCTTGGCCATCCTGCTCAATGATTTGGATTGATGGGACTTTGAGGGATTCGAAGACCAAGAAGGTTCTGTTGGCTCTTTATCTATCGCCTCATCCCCATGCCCGTGCTTGTGGGAAGCCCGCTTCTGTTTTTTCTTTTCTCCACTATCGCGGTCGTGCTTCTCAGGTTCACCCCCTGATCGCCGCTCAGATCGTCGAGATTCAGTTCTAAGTCAGAAGAGTTGTATCCGTGCAGAGGAAGAGGGGGGGTCTCCTCGCTGTTGACCTGAATAGGATGATGGTCAGCAAGGCTCGCAGGCACAGGGGCTCGCAAAGGGGCTTGTATAGGTGAGCTCAAAGGGGGATCTGCAGGAGGTGTGACCTACTTCCCCTTGGCCTTCATCTTATTTTCGGCCGCCTTCA
>NW_011628320.1:6991-9110 GCF_000512975.1 Sesamum indicum
TGATAAGGTAATGCGTCGTACGAGAAAAAGAGATCACCTAAAGACTCTTCGACGTGGAGGGGCACTGGAGATAGCCCAAACAGTCGCAAAACCTTCTCAGTGAGAAGCTTCTTGAGGTCGTACTTATAAGAGGTTAAACTATTTATTTGATCGCCCTCCAGCCCCCCTCCACTTGTCTTGGGAACATGTTTATATTTACTCCATTCGATTTTAAAAGGCCAAATACGGGATGGTGGTCGAACAATTCTAACCAGGCCCCTACGTTCGATTTTAAAGTACTCAAATATCTACAGTCAGGCTTGGCAGAACGGTAGAAGAAACCCCTATCACCTGATCGTTTGGAAGTGGTGAAAGAGTATAAACTCCAGAAGTTATCAAAACTGGGTTCAACACCCAAATATTGCATTATTACGACAAAAATAACAATATGAGTAATAGAGTTGGGAGAAATCTGCATAGGGCATATCTCCAGTTTATTCAAAATTGCGGATAGAGGAGGAGCTAAAGGGAACCTCAACCCGACGTCAAGATGTTTGATAAAAAAGGCACAGAAACCATGGGGAGGACGGTGCATGCGATCGAAAGCCCTACAAATGATAATCTCGTACTCAAGGGGTATGTAATATTTTTCCCTAATCTTGCGAATAGGAGTTCTGACACTACTGACTACAACTTCCCAAGGATTCCTAGCGAGCCTATCTTGGAATTTTTCAAGGGTAGAAGGCCCAGCTTGTTTATCAAGAGTTTTGGAAATCTAGAACTTTTTGTTCCTTTTTGGAGAAGTAGAAAAGGAACCATGAGCAGACCCAGAAGGGTCGCAGACGACCCGGAGCCAGAGCTCAAACCAGAATTTGAACTAAAGCTGGAAGACATCGTACCTTAGAACAGGATGGCTCTGGAAGCTGCAGATCGAACGCGAACTCGAAGTTATAAGCACTGGTCGCTAAAGCTTATGTGTAGGGCGGGGGAAAATGTTTGAATGAATGGTGTATTTATAGGTTCACTTTTCTGGGGAAGCGCGCCACAGACAAGGTCACCGGATGATGCCACGTGTCCGCCGGAAGTGCGAGATCGATGGATGCGACCGTTCTACTTCTTCAAAAGCAATAAATTGCACTTGAATAAGTGAGGGAGTGATGATGGGTATCTGCAGCAATATGCTAGGAAATGACAAAAACACCCTTCATTAAGGGTATTAATGTCCTTTCGCTAGAGGATCCACACCTCTTTTATCGAGCGGGTAGCAAAGGACCCGACCCGGTCCAAATAACAGCCTTGAAGACCCGGACAATCACAGCCGTCCGATCGGATGCGAGGCAATAGGATAAAGCTACGTGGCCCAGTCAACAGTATCCAGCTGTGCTCTATAAATAGACCCGAAACGTCGTAATTAAAGGTAACTGTTCTGCATTTATTGAGATCGAACTTTGTGATCGCTTACTCTTCTCTCGATCAACCTAAGTTGAGCGTCGGAGGGTCATTGTCGGGGACGTGCCCGACGAGCTCATTGTTCTTGTCTTATTCTCAGGAAACCCAAAATCTGATCTTGGAGGAGTTAGCTATCTGTGACGATTTCGTATATAGGGATCGCTGAATTCGAGCCGGATCAGAATGGATGTCCCAACCTTTTGTGCCATAACATTCTGTTACAAATTTGAGATGTAAAGCAAGTATTTTTTTAGCTTGATGTATGAATCAATGATAGTGGAACCGAATGAAGATTTGTCTAAGAAATACAAAATTGCCCAACTATGTTCCTACGGCTAGAGCCCTTTTAGTCTTCTGATTCTGAAAAATGCAATGAGATGAACAAAACCACACTTCAATAGATGAGGATGAACAAAGCTTAGGAACTGATAACAAATTAAACTTTAAAGGAAGGTACTAACAACACGACATTGAGTGCACAGTCTGTGTGACTGATTGAGTAGTACTGTCAAGCAAATGAACTAAGGTAGGGTGAAGCAAAGGTGAAAGATTATCAAGAATGCAAGTGGTAGCACACATGTGATTGGTTGCCCTCATATCTACAATCCAAGAGGATAAAATTTCAGCTCCATATCTAGCAAAAACAACATTCATACCTGCAAAATCATCCACATTCGCCAGGTTTCCTTGT
>NW_011628320.1:11882-13841 GCF_000512975.1 Sesamum indicum
TTTCCTATATGTGTTCCTCTCTTTCCATTTAATCTCACTATCTTCTTCCATTCTTCTTATTTTCTCTCTATTTGACGAGGATTATAGGATTGAAGAAGACAATAATTATGATTGACAGTTCAGCATTTTTTAAAAAATATTGTGTATTTTAGATCCAACCGCACAGATTGTAGGTCATCATTGTATTTTACCGATAAAAAATTACAAATATTAGAAAATTACCGATAGTAATTTGTAAAAATAGTTGACCAGCTAATTTTGTGGACAATTTGCAAAATAAAAAATTGTTTTTAAGAATAAAAAATAATATTTTTCTATTTAGGAACGGTCCAAAAGTCAACGTACCATTCCAAATATCGTTCCAACTTTGAACAGACTTTAATAAATATGTTCCTAAATACATTACAATATCCTAAATAAAAAAGGAGAAAAAATCAAAATATAGGAACGGTCAATTTATTTTAACCGTTCCAAAATCAGTTCCAAAAAATTTAATTTTGCACCAAATGAAAAGTGGAGGAAAAATCAAACTTAGGAACGATTTTTAAATAATTGACCGTTCCTAAGTTGAATTTAAATAAAATCTTGCCTAAATGTATGAAATGTCTATTCCTAAAATGATCTTCGAAAAATGGTTCCAATACTGTTCCTAAATATGTCCATAGATTCCTCATTCACTTTTCAATTATGATATCTCAAATTCCGGGACTCTGATTAATTCCAAACCTAAACGTATAACAATACTTTTCTTGTGTGAATATATCTAGTGATCTGATCTAAAATCACATGTTCTCATGGATAGTTGCATTGCTTTTGACCTTGATGGTTGTGTATAAAATACGATAACTCAGTAGCCGTATAACCAAAATGTCCAAAACTTCATCGAATGTAGTATTTTGTCGATTTAATAATATCCAATGGTCTTATAAGAATTTTAATGATCTGATTAGGCGATCCAATACAATAGTATAAGATGCTACTTACATTTATGTAAGACTAACAATCTTATATATACAAATGTACTTGATCTTCTGAATATGTATCAATTTAATTCAAAGCATTACATGTTTTTAATGGCCTTAATTAATTTATGGTCTACTTTTTATGATCATTAACTTGTTTGGGATGGTTTTTCTTATATTTTTTATTTTTCTGACTTTTTAGGGAAAATAGTTTTGGCACAAAATTATGAACGATATTTTTAAAAATAGGAACTATTTTGTTAAAAATGCTCTAAAACAACGTCATGTTTGGACTAAAGGACATCGTTTTTGTTTCTAGGAACGATCGTAGGAACACATCGACCAACCGTTCCTAAATGAACCAAGAACACTTGACCAATGCTCGTCAACTGAAACGACGTTGTTTGGTTATTTGGAATGGTTTTTCAAAAAATACTCGTTCAAGAGCCCGTTCCAAAAGTCAATACATATACAACACTTAGCAAAATTTTATTTTCCTTCTATATTTTTTAAAACGAATTCAAAAAATTTTCTTAATTATTTGAGATTTTCAAAAATTTTCTGTAATTTCTATTAATATTTCTAATAATTTTATGTTATTTTTTAAAATTTTAATACATTTCTGAAATTTTAAAAAAATCACAACTTTTTATAATTTTAATAATTTTCTATAATTATTAAAAATTGTAATAATTTTTGGTAATTTTAAAAATATTTATTTTTTTTTAAAAATTTAACAATTTTCTGTAATTTTAACAATTTTCATGATTTTCTATTTTTTAAAAAAAAATTGGTGATTTTTGAAAAAGTTTTGTAAAAAACTTACTTTTATGTAATTTCTGCAATTATAGAAATAGATATCACATTGAAATTAATTATAATCTATTTTTTTCTGAAATTATAATATTTTTCTGTAAGTCTTATGTAAATTTATGCAATTCTTGTGTGTATTGTATCATATTGCAAAATTTTTTTGTGAAACTTGTTGTAGATGTGC
>NW_011628320.1:13930-14446 GCF_000512975.1 Sesamum indicum
TCAATAATAACATTATTTAAATAATAATGTAAAAATAATCACAAAAATTAGACCATTATTCCCAATTATAACATTTTTATATCATAATGTAAATAATCACAAAAATAGACCAATATACAAATCCCAATAATAACATTATTTAAATAAGAATATAAATAATCACAAAAAATAGACCAATATTCTCAATAATAATATTTTTACATAATAATATCAATAATCCCAAAAATTAAACCAATATTCGCAATAATAATATTATTTACATAACAATGTCAATAATCACAAAAATTAGGCTAATATTCCCAATATTAACATTATTTACCTAACAATGTCAATAATCACAAAATTAGAAAATATTCCCAATAATAAAAACTTTACATTAATGTCAATAATCACAAAAATTAGACCAATATTCGCAATAATAATATTATTTACATAACAATGTCAGTAATCACAAAAATTAAGCTAATATTTAATATTCCCAATATTAACATTATTTACTTAACAATGTCAATAATC
>NW_011628321.1:0-14435 GCF_000512975.1 Sesamum indicum
CCAACCTTTTGTTTTCATTTTGCCTTCTAGAATTTACTTGCATACTATATTATCGTATCAGTTTCTTTTTTAAAATGCCCACTTTCCTCCTTGTCAGCTGCAAATTTGATATCCCCAGTAAATTGTGAATCACTATGGTGTTCAAGAATATTGATAGTTGCTTGCAAGTTGCAAGATGGTATCTAGTTATGAGAGGAAGCAGTTGCTGCTGTCAAACTGCAATATTCTGTTGGCCAAGCCAAATACTGTGTTAGTAGCAATACAGGATTTTGATTTAGGTTACATTTTTTGAATGAATTGAATGTGTGAAGTGAGGGAGAATGGAGAATTCAGAACTGAAGATGGCTGATCAGTTTTGGTGCATGCTGTTGGAAATGGTTACAGAAGTTTGGCTTTGGGGATGAGCAGGCACATAAATGATGAGTGTCAGGTGAAATTGGTTGAGCTGTAACACTGGGAAAATGACATAGATGGTGGTAAACATTGTGGATCAAGTGTATCTAGAGGAAACAGTATTTGGTGGGTGGATTCTTCCACCTAATACTGCCTGTGAACTCAGTGAACCATGATTATTAACAACTTATCAACTGAAACTTAGAAGGAGAGATGCTGAAAGGATGAAATTCTTTTTGGACAATGAGGAAGTTTTGTGGCAACAAAGTATGAAAAACAAAGAATTGAAGAGCTTTTGTCATGATGAATCTGCCATTTCTGTCTGATGAAAGGTACCCTCTGACTGATTTTAACTTTCATATAGGAGGTGGATCAGGTATGATTTTTGGCAGTAGGAGATGAACTGGGAACAAATGAAAGGATAGTTTGGGAAGAGCATATAAGGTTGTACGAATTCTGTATTGCACCTTACCAAAATGACTTGGACAATAGGTGCCAAATATCGCTGGAGGACAAGATAAATATGTGCAAAAGAATATGAAAGTGAAAGAAAGAAGCAGAATTGGAAACTGAAAGTAACAAAGGCCTTAAATTTCTTTGTATCTGAACAAAGTCAAAAAGTAGAAGCAAGGATAAGTGTGGTAAGAATATGAACACATGCAAAGGTAAAGAGAGCTTGTTGATGACCGATTTGGATCGATTCTGTCATTTGTGACGTTTCACCCTGCTAAACTGTGTTAACTTTTTTACACTAGTATTTTATTTTTCTCTGCCTTCTTTATCTCACATCAGTTCTTCATATTTTCTTGTCTGATTCATTATGAACTGTTTAACAGAGGAGGTGCCATTCTGGCCTCTCAAAAGAATTATTCACCCGGAGAATTATTTGTCATTTCTATGCTGCTTTATCAGAGAACTGTCCAGCTCAAGTAACTTGCGTATTCTTGGCATGTACATGGCCAATTGGGTATTTTCTGAATCACTGTAAAAACACTGAAGATCACAGAATTAGTAAGCTTACTGTACCCAGTGGTAGACAGATTTATATGGTGATTGACACCAAATCACTATGATAGATGTATTAACAGTGAGGTGCTTTTTTTGCTTGAATGTTTTCATTCACCATAGAAGTGTCTGTACATTTTTCAGATTTATGTTTTTATTTATTCCTGTATTTTGCTTTATATAAATTGCGAACAATCTTTCATGACTTTTTGTGTCGTTGAGATATTAGTTGTAAATGATTCTCATCCTAACACCTTAAACTTTTAATGAGGTGGTAGAGCCAAGCCAATCAAGAGGTCTTGGTTCGAATCTCATTGCCACCCATTTATTAAAAAAAAGGTTCACGAGCCGGGTTTGTACGTGCTAGGGGCGTGTTAAGATATTTATACAACTTATCTCCACAGGTAAATGTGGTTAATCCTGCCATGGATAAAGCGTTGTTGCTCCTGGAGGAGTTTGCTGTTGATGCACAAAGTGGAAAAGTCTCTAAAGATAGATTACGGTTTGGTGCTCCTTGGAGGCATCCCCCCAAAACAGATATCCAATCATGGGCTAAAATTCAGCTAATGGACTTTGTTCAGTCTCTAGTTGGTGCAGAATTTGGGGTAATTTAATTCTTAAACTGTAATAATACTTGCTTCAAGTGAGGAAATGTTACATGTGTGACATATTTCTGCAGTTAGGCAAGTTCTTATTCATATTCTCCTGCATTTGATAAGAGATTACGTTTCCAAATGATGTCACTATATGATATATAAATGTCAACTCTTTGTTGTTTGCACAACTCCTAAATCATGCAAACTTTCCATCTCAAGCTTGTATAGTTCTCTATTTATAGTTTGCAGTTATACTGAAGGATTTATTCATGTAACCATCATCAAGACTGCTGACAGACCTGTTGTTATTTGGTTTAACTAATCAAGTATTCAGGTTTTCCTTCACTATTGCAGGTTAACTATCTTGCTGATTGTAGCCTTGAGTTCTTCGATGATCCTGCTGCCATTGCGCTGCTAGAGGTACTGAAGTTTGTTCAGTTTACTTTTGCACCATATTTGTGTCCTAACATTTGCTGATTGCTAGCATTAGAAATTTATATAGAATCTTTGAAAAAGACTTTGTTGTACAGAAAAATGCCTTTTTGCCAGTTCAATAGAGAGTATATTTATGTTGCTCTACATAAATCCTTGGAGATTTTAGCTATAAAGAATTATGGTGTTATCATCAGGAGTTCTTTTGAGAAACTTATGAATTTTTTAGGCATTGTCTTAAATGGGGATAATTAAACTGACATCCTTTTGCGGAAGAGTCAAATTATGCAAATAATTTATCTTCTTTGCCCTATGCTAGTTAAAAAGGGAGTCGAAAAGAGTAAAACAACGAAAATGAAAAAGATTGTGAGGGCATCTTTTACCCTTTTGTTTAAAGTCTAACTTACAAACTCTTTGCTCACCTTTCTGTCTCTCAACAGTATATGCACATTGTATATAGCCATATCTATATCGATATCTATACTATATATAAAAGTATCAATAATTCTAAAAGTTTATTTCATTTTGTAGTTTGACTAAATTAATATAATATTATATTAGTTTTGAGGGTAAAAATGTAAGAATTACCTATTAATTTATATTAATGACATTTCATACTTATTACCTTAATTAATTACTCTTTATATTTAGTACCTCCTATTAATAACTACTTATATCTATTAATTCCTATCAATTACTTTGTACATTATATTTATAATGTAATATACTTGCTAAAAACACCTTATAGGGAAATGTGAAATAACCAGAAAAATTTAGAGCAATTGAAAGGATGCATGAATATTTATATCTGTACATGTATTATATCTCTATCTTTATCTTTAGTTTTATTTTTATTTTTACTATTATAAAAGCATGAATATTTCTTCAACTTCTTGATATCGCATGATAATATTATTCTAAATGTGTTTATGCAAGTTAATATTATTAGGGAAAAAGAAAATTTTCATCCCATAACTTTGACCTGAATTTCTTTTGGTCCTTTAACTTTGGCAATATTAGATTTAGTTCTTTATCAATCAATGTTGTATAGATTCGGTCCTTTAGCCTAATTTAGGACTCTTTTGCCCTTTTGATGATAAAGCTTAATATTCCATCTTAATGCTCTTAAAGGCCCAACGTGCTTTCGAAATAAAACTAAGTCTCCATAAATTCATACCTTCTATGTCAACATTAGTCATGAGATGCAAAATGAATGGAGATGTACTAAATTTGCTCTTTAAAAATCTGTACAGGGATAAAATTGTCCAAAATTGGGTTAGAGGACCGAAACTACACATTTCTTAAAGTTATAGGACTAAAACTAAAACGTGTTAACTTGAAGGACTAAAATTAATGGCAGGAAAACTTAAAGGACTAAACAAATAATTTTTCCTAATAATATTACTTCAAATTTTAATTTTGATACTATATGATGTTGTTTATATTACTTCGTAATATTAAGTGACAAATTGTTTTGTGATAGATTTTATCCGTATAGTATATATGCTATACATATATTCATTCTATGCATAATGTGTATATATATATATATTATATTGTAGAAGTACGAATAAGTTTAAGATTTTCATATTTCTTAGCTTCTCGTGAAGATAAAAATATGGAGAAAAATTAGTTTATGCAATTTTAATTTAACTCAAAATAAACTGAACTTGGTGTGGACTATACATAAAGGTGCATCTAATTGCACTCCAAGCTACTTTTTTTGTGATTCAATTTATGAGGGATGATTTGCGTAATTTGACTATTTTTTGGCGATGTAAGTGTAATGATCCCTTTATTTTCCTTAGAAAAGAGAGGTTAGTGGAAGTGATATTTTATAAAAATATGTGTCATGATTAATCCTTTATTGGGTGAGGCCATTTTCATATTGACCTTTGATGCACTTCTCCAATTTGGTTTAGTTCAGAAGAATTTGAAGAGTTTGAATGGATTTCTTTTCCTTAATTATATTTAGGTTGGTTTGTTGTATACCCAACGAGACCCATCCTTTATTCGCCCCATCAGCCGTGGCATTCAGAGATGCCTTGTTAGATGGTAAGAAATGCTGATAAACCAATCTAATTTAGAAGTTGAAAGTAACTACCCTATGGCATGTTCTCATGTAAAGTAAGTGTTGCAGGCTTGTTCAAGAACGGATAGGTCTGAGCTTCAAGAGTTCCATCCAGTACCACTGGCAGCGGATTATACGAGGCCGAAGCTATCGCCATTTGTTGTTACAAGAAGGATACAAGTAGTGGACAGCAGTAAGTGCAAATTCTTGCTGATTTAATTTTGCTCGCATGGAGGGGGTTGACTATAATGGTCTGATGTGAAAATATATATGTTCTTGCTCGAACTTTGCTTGGAGGTTATTATATGATTGAGGAGTAGGGTTGGCTTTGCAGATATGAGATGTTCATATAAGGATATTATAGTCTATATTCAGTGATAACTCGTGTGAGTCAACATGCATAGTTATCTTGTAACTAAATTTTATGCTCTAAAGCTTTTAAAACACACCAGAGATATGCAAAACCAGTTACTTTATGTGCATGTTTAGTCTGGTATATGCGGAATGTGATCTTTGTTTTTGATTATATCTAGATACGAGTATTCTTGGATCATCTTGAAAGCATTATGGAGAACCTATGATGATGGACTTAATTGCCATACCACTTTCTAATTTACCTGGTATATTGCTTACTTGGCAAGTTATTAAGAACCTCACCCATGATTTAGTGCTTTTGATAATGAACAGATAATTGGAATTGGGAATATTACTTTGATCACTGGCTAAAAGAAGTATTTATATCTGATGGGCGGTAATGTTACTTGCTCTAACCATACCAGTCTATTATATTTAGCCAGTTATTTGTTTGACTTTTTATCGATGTAAGAACTGAAAATTTCATGTTCTCATTGAGTTATTGAGAATCTTGTAGGCCAAATTAGTGAAAGTTGAAAATTACTATGTCGCTCCATGAAATTATGTGGTTGTATTTCAAGCAACGAAGCAGCAATAGTTTGTTTATGGGTCCGGCACAGTCTTTAGTCATCAAACCACCGAGTAATGCCATTGTTTACTGACACCCAGCTTGCATAAAGATTGTGTTTGCCATCCTTTTTTGGAGTAATAACACTATTCGGTTTTCAGTTGAGTTGGAAATTTAATGTTATTCGAGCTTGATTGCTTTGTTAATAAGATAAAATTGAAATATTTATCATTTCACTTCTGCCAAATGCCTTCCATTAACATCCATTTTCTTGTTACTCTTGGACTATCGATGACTTGCTGAGGGTCTTGCTGCTGCTGTTCGATTGTAGCGAGTATAGTCTTTTGCAGTTCCCCTCGAATCTCGGGACTTGACCTTGTTGTACACGTGCTTATATTCATCTTCTGAGATTTATATTGCTAAACTATGAACCAACCATGCAAATTCATGGTTCTTTTTCAGGATTAGGAAAAAGGTGTTGTCACTACGTTACTACTGTTTTCTAGGGTATGAATTCTATTGTTGACTATTACATGACGACATGCAAAATTTGCTTCTGTTGAAGGTTGGCCCTCAACATGGAACGACTTCACTCTGTGCTGATCGAACAAGCCACAGATGCAAGTCAGACTACAAATTTGTGGCTATGCGAATGTTCAGTTTACTTAGGACACAAATTTCTGAAGACCCTTCAAAGAACTCGAGTTTGCGATACCTTACTTTAGTATACAACACTCTAATCTGCCGATTGAAAGCTGATCTATAGAGAAACACATGTTCTATTCAGAATGATTTATATGTAAAGAGGAATTTAGTTACACTATTCTGCCTTTCTTTGGTTTTACTTTTGACGTGTTTTGTTATTTAAGTTTTTGTAAGATAGATAGAGAGAGAGAGAGAGAGAGAGATATGTCGTATGCAGTTTTTTGCAAATTTATCAGTATATTTGGTTTTGTAATTTAGTTAGGAAGAGACGAATAAAAGTAAGGTAAAACAGCTTCTTGAATTTTGTATTTTACGAGAACTTAGGCAAATGTTATTCCTGAGACAGTTAGAAAATGGAAACAAATAGTTGTGTTTATTTGCATACTCTCTGCAACTCTTTTCTCTTATGTACCAAACAGCCATTAACATAAAGAAGATTTAATTTACTTAACTACAATCCTATCATATGCTAATAATATTATTATATGTTAATAGTATTTACTTCAAAACAATCCCAAGTGAGAATTGGGTTTGATGCATGTTGAGTTGTACAAGTGCCGTTACAAGCATCAAAGTCTATTTGAGTTTCCTTTTTGTCTTTTCCTATCTATGTATTTATTTCTGATTAAATGCCAGAACAAGAACAAGACCAGACTTCTTACAAACAGCTGAGTTTCAAGAAACACAATAATGGCATGTTTATTACAAGGTTGAAATTTAAGTCACAAACATGGGCATTTAAGTCATTCACCCGCGGTTTAATGTGGTAAAAAAGGGAACATAAAGTTAATTGCAAGTCTATGTGGATTCTACATATGGTAATAGTACAATCAAAGTTAGTTGTATTATAACAAGGGTAAAATGCAGACCCATAGTCTACGGAATTATTTGCACTTTCCCTCCAATTATAATTCTCCAAAAAATGTAAAGTCCAACAAAATAAGAAAGTTGGGTGGGGGAGTGAAAAAAGAAAAAGTCGGGGGAGCAAAGTGTAAATGATCCCATATGTTGGAGAGTCTTTGCAATTTACCCTTATAACAAAGGGATAATACGCATCAGTAGCGGGTTAGGTCAAGAGGCCTAATCACGGACGGTCGGACTATACGTAAATGTCCTATTAAACCCTATTAATCAATATATCCGAATTTTTAGGACTTTGTAAATACGGTCTAAATCTGTATGAATAATCTATACTATATATTAGGGTAAGCACCTCTTTAGTGTTTATCTTATTTTGGTATGTTCTTTTTTTTTTTTGTTTACTAACTTCCATATATTTTCTTATCTACAAGTGGTAAAATCTATTTTTTAAAATAATTATTTATTTTTATTTAATATCTCTTCTCTTTCTTCAAATATTCTTTTTTAAAATTATTTATTTTTACATAATTATTTTTTCTAAAATAAATTTTTTTCATTAAATAATATTTAATTATTATAATTTTTTGATACACATATATCAGATGTAAGAAAGCATGGAAATTACTTGTAGGCCAATGCCTTGAAAAGCAGACATACAAGGAATGGAATAATTACAAGTGGCAAAAGAGGAACATAACAATAATAATTGATTGGCATTGAATTGCGTGCCAAAACCAAATTTTTTCAATACAATATTTCCTGAAAAATCTTCAAGTTTTCTACAAAACTTCGTATTACTATTTTTTAGTGAAATATTTATTTTATATTCTCTACTAATATATACTTATATATAGTTGATGTCACAAAGTATATTTCATTTAATGATAATTGGTGTGATGCTAATATAACATCTAATACTATTACATGTGTTAATATAATTAAGAGATTTATATAATATACAATAAATTAATTATTACACTATTACATTTTTATCCAATTTCAGTAGTAACTGCACACAATAACTTCAAATATTATGTGATATCGATAATTAGGATATGATTATTATAATTGTCGGTTGTTGTTTGATATAAATATTTGATGCTGATGATTGTAATTGATTTATTCAATAAATAAGCATTCGCCACTTTTATTTCCAAAAAAAAGAAAAAATTCAAACAAGCAACTTCATTATTAACAATTACTCTATATAATTATTGATTTTCTCATAGTATTTTGATAGTGTTTCTGATAAAATCTTGAAGAGATAAAACTATAGTCCCCTGACATTTGAATTTTGATATGCTCTACTAGGCCATTGGTCCATCACTTACTCAGTAGAGTGTTTGTTGCATTGTTCATACACTCAAAACTCCACACACCATCTCCAAACCCCGCCACTGCAACTTCTTTTCTCTCTATTTAGGTAAAATTGCATACTATACCTGTTTCCCAATTATATATTATTTATGATATTATTATCTTTTCTTTAAAAAAATAAAAAAATTGGAGAGATATGGCCTGAAATTTGAGTATTGGTCTAATGCATTTTCTTTTTTCTTTTTGTTGAGTGCCCTTTTCCTTTCAGAATGATTTCCCTTTCTGGGTGAAGTGATGGGTTATAGCATCTTTTTTGTTGTTTGGTAGCAATTTTCTGAGGTGGGGTTTTGCCAGAATCAGTCAACATTTTTTTTAAAAAAAGCAAGTTTTGAAGTTCTTAGTGACCTTATTTTCTTGTGGTTTTTGTGATTTGTGCAACTTTGAGTGTTTGATAATTTTGGGTTTGATTGCATTTATGTTTGTGAATTCTTGAAATGGACTTCATTTGTGAAAAGAGGTGCAAGTCATCCCTGCTTGGATGGTTCTTCTTTTTGCTGAGTTTTCTGGTCTGTTTGTTTTATCTTGTGTTTTGAAGTGAAGTGCAATTGACGGAGGGTAATATGTTCAAGAATTTGATAGATATCATGAGTAACAGTTTCAAGTCCTCGGTTCCTTTTGTAGCTTTATAGCTCATGCATGCAATCAGGGGTGGCTGGGTTGGACAAGCATTTGCCTTTGCCAGTAGCAATGATTCAGGGGGAAAGAAGTCGAGGATTAGACGTTCAAAAGAAGAGAGGAAGGTTATGGTTGAATCTTTCATAAACAAGTAAATTCTCTTCTTTGTTTTTCTCTAAAGTTTGGAAAATCTGTCTGACCCCTATTGCTGTCATAGTAAAATATTGCATCTATGGAGACCGCATTTCAATTTATAAGCGCTGCTCTACCGCTGTCCTTGGACCAGTTTAACGTATGGATAAATATTTTAGAGCTGTGTCGATGATGTTGTTTGCGTATTACATGTACCCCATAAGGATCTTAATTATGACTGTAAATGCCGCTCTTGTTGGTACTAGAATTCCACAAACCATAACATAGAAGTCTTCAGAATCGAACCAATGCAATTATGTATTTCAAATTCTTGACGTAAATCTAAATGCTTCAAATAAACCAAGGAACACTGCACCTAAAATCCCAAAATGGCTTATGATAACTAACATATATTCAACCTAAGGGAATTGAATTTCCACTGTTTGTCATTGTCGATATCATCTTTTTCCGTTATGGTTACCAATGGAAGGGGAAATTTATATGCTAATATCAAGCCTCATGGAGGTAAATGCAGTTGGACATATCAATGTGGAGATGTTTATTGATTGGACAAACGTCATGGGAGGTTCATATTTTTGTTTGTCTCGTGCACTATAGCTAAACCTTTTCGCTTTCACTCCTTACAGATATCAGAAGTCGAACGATGGGAATTTTCCATCTCTAAATCTTACACACAAGGAAGTTGGTGGTTCTTTCTACACAGTGCGTGAGATTGTTAGGGAGATTATTCAAGAAAATAGAGTGTTAGCGCTACCTAAAGTGTTCTTAGAAGAACATAACCATTCTGGATTTCCGGAACAACGCCCTCTAGAATCCGTTTCTGTGGAGCCTCAAAATGATCTGTCAGTATCTGATAAGCTTCATATTGCGACTGCTATTGTGCCTGGAATTACCAGTGAACAATTCAGTTCTGCTCCTGGCTTGCAGTTCCTTGGACGGGATGTCAGGGAATTGCATCATGAACAAGTCGTTAATGGACTAAGCACGGCTGAGACAGGCAAAGAATCTGAAAGAGCAAGTCATCCTGTGCCTCAATCGAAGTGTGATGAGTTTGAAATTGAGAAAATTGTAAATGGTGGTGAAGGGCTTGAAGGAAATATTGAGTCTGATAAACTGCTCATAACGAATTCCGCTCCCATCTATCATCAAGACAATAAAAATGAGAGTGCACTTCAATCTAGCCAAAAAACTTATGCAGTTTGGAGTCGGAGGAGTACTGATGAGCAGTATCTGAACACTAATGATCGGATGGTTGATAAAACCAAAGAATCCAGGCTGCAAACTTATACAGAGTCGGTAGACATGGAAATGCTGGATGCAGAGAGAGATGGAGTCAAAGAGTTAGAAGTATTGCAACAGGTAACATCTCATATGAGCACGAACTTTGTGGTGGAGACGTTTCCATTAAGGCCTGTTTCTAGGACAATTCTCGACTTGGATGGAGACTCAGGTAAATGTAGAGGGTCTGGAACTTTGGAAGACAGGGCAAATAAACACAACAAAACGACGTTTTCTAAGAGCAATTCTGGTTTGGTAAATGAGAAGGATGAAGAAAGGCTTCTTGATTCAACATTGGAATTGAAGGACAAATACAGGGACAAGAAATCATTTGAGAATTCAAAACTTTCACCAACCTTTAGCACCACCGTCCTTGACGCTGGCAATGTCAAGGACCCTGAATCGGAGATCTCCTTGTCTGACGAAATTAAGGTAATTTTTTCATCTGAAAAGCAAAAGGGAAAAGACATTTCATGTATGTTTACATGTCTCGGTTATGTGCTGCCGTCATTTTCTCAAAATCCGAGTGTTTTAAATACTTAATATTTTTTCTAGGGAGAAGGCCAGTAGGTTCATTGAAATGTAATGAATATTATTCAACAGTTTTTAGATTCACTCAGATTATGACTTTAGGTTCAATCTTGTGTATCTAAACTTATATTCAACTTCAGCTGCAGCAGTTGGTGACGTTATAGTTAAATGGAACATCGACATACTTGGATATAGTAGTCTGGTCTTATTTCGAAAATATCGAGCTCTTCCTTAACAAGGACGAACAAGAAAAGCTTGATGAACGAAGTGTCTTGCTTCTTAAACATTCATCGTCCCTAAATCCAAGATTGAACGATCGCCATTGTTCTATAACAGTACTCTTTCAGGATTAGTTCAAATTTTTTCTCGGAATAGTTTCTACATGAAATCACATGCGATGCACTTTAGTCCAATTCGCCTTGTATGATCAAATGCCGACTTCTGTAAACACTTAGCTGCTGAAAATTGTATTTCTTAATCCATCATAATCATTTTTTTCCCCTGCAGTCTGCTGAAAGATTGATCTCCGAGGACTCTAACTTGGTGAGCACAAAATCTAGCAGCCCAGACGAGACAGGTCTAAAGAAACGGAGCAATCCGGTACTGGACAGACTCAATCTGTAAGTCTCAGATTCCTCATCCATTGTTTTCCCTGCATATTTAGGCTCTAGCCACCTCTGATCAAATCCCATTTTATGCATTTGTTGACAGTGAAACTTCAGAAGACGCAACAAAGAAATCCGCTACACCGGAAAGCAATCCTCTTCTGACATTCGTTAAGGCGTTCATCTCTGCTTTCATCAAGCTCTGGACTGAATAACGTTTCTGCTTTTGCCCTACCGACATTTAGATGTGAGAATAGGTTAGGCATCTTAGCTCGTTCCGGTTGGCATTTTTCGCTTTAATACAAAGTTTTTGATCGAAGAACGGGTTCAGCGTTGCCGTTGATGGCCATGTCCACTTTGAATTATACGCATCGATGTGATATTATACTGAGACTGATGAAGGCCAATGAACCAAAGATGACCATATGGGGAAGCTCTCCTTTCAGATTATATGCCCCTACCTATCCTATCCAGAATGTTTCCATTCAAAACTTCTTGAAATCCTAATCTTGGGCGTAACTTTTCTTCCCGGATTTATTTTGGTTCGAGAAGTTTTCAATGAAATTTCGATTCCACACTCATAATACATTTTCTCCACGTAAATAATTTCACTATACGAATCCATATACGAATTTGAGAAAGATGAGAATTGATTTCTCTTCATTTCTGCTGAATTTTGGCTAATTTTCCTTCAATTCAACTGTCTTAAGCCTCTCTTGTGCATTGATGTCTAAGGCCGCCAAACACGACCATTTTTTGTTGAAATCCCTCCTCATTTTCCCTCCAAATCGGGCCCTATCGATAAATTTCACATTCAACTAACGGAGTGAAGACGTACGAGGTATTACTAAAAACTTACGGACCTATCGGGACCTATCGGTAAATTACTAAAAATGATAAAATTTACAAACATTACGGACCAAAATCGATAAAATTAGAACATAGAGTACCAAAATTAATTTAGCGTCGTAATTAGGGAATGAAAAATAAAAGGGATAATTAACTCCCCTCCTTTGAAATTTATTGTAATTACACATTACATATAAACACTCTGTAGTTTGGAAAATTACATCTAGCACCCCTGAGATTGCTTCTATTTAACAAATAAGTTCCTTCGTTACTCAAAATTAATCGAATTTGCTGATATTAACAAAAAAAACTGAATGAAAATTAATATGTACTCTCGATTGACTTATTGCAGGTAAAAAAATTTTTTCCGCTAAACTACGGTAAAGATATACATCCTCACATGCACTAACGAGTGAAGACGTACGAGGTATTTTGAGCATAAAAATATTTATTTGACCTATAATAAAATAATAATAAGTCAATCGATGATAAATACAATTTTTTTTTAATTTTTGTTAATATCAGCAAATTCGGTAAATTTTGACTAATGTATAGATTTATTTGTTAGACAAAAGCAAACCTTAGAGGTGCTAAATATAATTTTTCAAACGATAGGAGGATTACGTGTAATTACATGGAAAGAAAGTGTAATTATCCCAAAATGAAATGATCCGTGGCAAAAATAAAGGTGATAGTTAAGATGGTGAAACCAAGTGCAAGTTGTCTGCTGAAATCAACAAATCAGGAGAGCAATAGAATTAGGGGCAGGAACAAACATTTGTTGGAACAATCATTGCACATGATTCCATGTAAAACTGGATCTGGATGTATCTGCTTCACGTTCACGGTTCACCATGCATGCTTAAATTAGTCGCTATTTACATTTAAGTCCTTTAAAAAAATGAGAAATTATATTTACACCTCATTTCAAAATTCTCCATTTACAACTATATTATTTTTTTTATATAAATTTTTTATTTTACTCCTCGTTCAACAGTATGAATTAGTGACAAAAAATAATATTTTTGTATATGCAAAGTCAGTGTCGAGAGAAAAAAAATCAATAACTATGATAATCTTTGAAGCGACAACAAATCTAAGTTTTGTATACATTAGTGTGCCTTTTGTATATATTAAGATCACTTGGAAAATTTATCTCCTTATTTAATTGTGGGTTGATTTTATAGAATTATAATATATTAAAATGTATAATTAATTATGTATTATGAAGTTAATTAATTGAGTTCTTGGGCCCATGTGCTTGATTCATATCTCTGGTTATCATACAGTTAATATTTGTGCTATGAGCCTTGACAGTCATATTGTATTTTAAATTATTAATGATATTTTAGCCTAGTAGTTAAAGTTAAGATTGAAATCTCGTAAATAAGTTTGAGGTCATGAGTTTGAGTTCCACTGAACATGTGAATATTTGTCTCACATTTATGTGAAGTAACGCAGTTTATTTATCATTACTAGTCATATTCATGTATTGGTTGAATTAAAATATTAATTTTTCTAGATGAAGATACTGCAATTTATTAACCATCATTAATGAAAAAATAATAATTAACCCAAAAAATGCTAATGCTTAATACATAATAGATTTTTTAAAAATGTATATATATGCACTTTTGAGTTTTTAGTAGTAAATTACATTGGCCCCCTTAAATTAGATTTAATTATACAAGCACCCTAAAATCTTTTCAACATTACAAATACACCCTTTGAGGAGGAAGTATTTATAATAATATATAGGTAAATCATATTGACTACATTCCCTGAGTTTAGGTCAAATTACACAAACACCTTTGTAAAGTTACAGCTACATCCCCTAAAGGGTGTTAGTGTAGTGATTTTCAAGAGTATTTGTGTAAGTTTTGTATCTGAACAGAGAATGCAGTTGTAATTACAACTATAACCTCAAAGGGTATAATTATAATTTAAAAAAAATATAAAAAATGTTTGTGTATTCTAATATAATCTAATGAATATCAACTTAATTACCCTTTTATATATATATATATATATATATACTTAAG
>NW_011628322.1:0-6358 GCF_000512975.1 Sesamum indicum
ACTCCATTACATCACTAATCTTTCGTTGGTATAACTATTATTCATCTTCCCTTTTACGTTCACTATCTACTGTTGTATATATTGTCAGTATTTATCGATTTTATCAATAAAAATATTATTTCAATCAAATAATTGTAAATTCAAATTATTTTTCTCCATATGCAAATTAAATTGATAGGTCATTAATATAAGTATTTATATATTTGGAAATATTACTCTCGTATGTGATGGTGATCATATTACTTATATGTAAGAAAAAAGAAATTAATAATTTAATTGTAGTTGGTGAAGGGTGGGTGGAAGGACATAAACCTCAAATTCTATGAATTAACAACCCCTAAAGACAAGACTTTCCACCAACCACATCACAAAACATCATCATGATAGTTATATATCTTGAATTAAATATTTATTCTATTTAAATAAATTTTAATATTCTATGCAATAATATAATTAATTTTCCTTTTGTAAAATCAGATGACTTGTCTGAAAAAAAGGTTCACTCCCTTTCATTTGGGTAAATGACATTTGAGTTACACGGGGTACAAATCTTAAAGAATGTACTTATTATTTCGTATAGGAGTGTCTGTGTAATTATATATAAATCCAAGAGATGTATATGCAATTTACCCTTTTATTTCGACAAACTTGTTCAAGTGAATTAATTCATAAATTTTTTGTATAATATTTGAGGTTTTTTGGATTGAAGATTTTGAGTATTCATTTGTAGTTCTCTCATAGAGCTTTATATGATGGACAATTATGATGCTCTTAATTAAATTTTGGGCTACTTCTCATGGAAACATTGCATTATCATCCTTGAAGTTTGTCACTGATGTGGATTTAGTTCTCTATGTTTCAATTCTAACACATTGAGTCCTTCAGAACCCGTTTACTTTGCGATATGAGTCATTTAAGTGATAGGATAACAAAAAGTCCTATATTAATTATATTATATTTATTTGGATTGTTTAGGTTGAATAGCTCAATCTACTGATTTATAGGTAGGTTGAGTTATTGTACCGAATGAGAAAAAAATTGAACTCCCATATTACAAAGTAAACACTTAAAAAGATGTATTGGGTGCTAGAAAAAATATAATTTTTTCATTGCGATTATTTATTATAACGGTGAAGATATATCTTTTCACATGCGTTAAAGCGTGAAGATGTTGAAAGTAACTTGATTATAAAAAATATTTATTGAAATGCAATAAGTCAATAAGAGGTTTATACAAATTTTTCTTCTGATTTTTTTGTTAATATCGAAAAATTCGATAAATTTCGATTAACGAAGGAATTTATTCGTCAGACAGAAGTAAAATTCAAGGGTATTAGGTATAATTTTTCAAACTAAAAAATACATATATATAATTATACCAAATCTCAAATGAAGAGAATGTAATTATCACAAATAAAAATGAAATGAAAACAAAACTAAACGGCCGAGCAGTCTTCCAATCATGAGTTTTCTCCTTGAAACACAAGAAGTAATTTGGGAGAAGCAACGAATGCAAACGCGCGCGGCCCAACCTAGGAAAATGTAAGGATACATATATATGAAAGTTGCTGCTGCCGACACCTGCTGCCACCGCTTTGTTGAAAAGGTTGGATGAATGCCTGCTCTTGTCGCCGCGCCTGACACAAAATCTAAACATTTTTTTTTCATTATTATTTTTCACCACAAAAGTTATATAAATTCAAAAAATATCAAGCTTTGATTATGTTTTTATATTATTAGTCATAGTTATATGTAAAAAATGGCCACGTTGATAGGAAGAGACAATATTATTTTTCTCAATACTAATAGAAATATTCTTAATGTAATAATAATAATAATAATAAGTGACAAGAGCTGATTAAAAAGAGGCGAGGACGAGCTTCAAAACCAAGAGGGGGTAGGGTGGATTTCATGGGGGCGTGTGGCAAAAACGGCAACCGAATTGATTGAAGGGGAAGGAGAAGGGGCAGAGGCGACCGAAAATAATAATAATAATAATACCTTCTTTTTAATAATTAAAAAATATTATTTGATATATTTTAAATGGTTAAAAGATCTATAAACACACAAAAAATCAAAGATGGAACTAGCTCACTCTCAATTAAGTGTTTGAGATGCGCCTTTCTTTAATTTCTGACAGAAAGGGAATTTTACGAAAAATTTATACAAACACGAACGGCTATTAAGCTATACCGTTTTACGTAAGAAATTATTTATATTTTTCTTATAATTCAGAGGGTGAAAATGAAATTCACCCTCATAAAACAAGTACAGTATCCTGTTAAAATTTTATTTATGAAATGACAAGAAAGAGCGAAAGGTTCCCGTCACTTTCTAAAGCTCGACTTTTCAATTTTAGTATAGAATGCAAGAATTTTTAAAGTATAATCAGACAAATTTCTTATATCGAAATCATTAAAATAAATTCAGAACGACGAAAACTACCATTTATCTGGTAATAATTGTCCTTAGTTATAGATCACATGTAATTGTTCCCTTAATAATAGCACATCTTAGAGTTCAAAGACTTGTCTCTTTAAGTAACAAAAATCCATTCACTTGATCAAACTTTGCTCTTTGCCCATACAAATCACCACATAAGCTCTATCACACACAATTCTCCAACCTCCACACCTAATTTCCCTTTTATTCCCTTTCAAATTTTCCCACTTTTGCAAGAAAACATCAACTTCTACACCTCTTGCAAGATTTTATGTTCTTGAATTATTTCCCTATAACTAGAAAAATAATCAAAACTAATTAAGTATATTGTGCTAAAAATCACAGTAGCTAGAAAATTTATGAAAAATATTTTGGCTGTAGTTAAAATTATTTCAGATACGACAATAGAAATTCAAATTTTGCATTGTTTTGTTTGACAGCAGTGGCGGCGAATCGACGGCCGAAAAGTGCGATGTTCGTGCTAAAAATTCATTATTTACGATTGATAAAACTTAAAATTGTTTATGGGGAAATGTTCATCTCATCAAGGAGAATCGAACGGTATATTTGATGGCTGACAACTCGCTATAATAGTACCGAAATTTTAATGAAATTTAAAATATAGGGAATGATTCATATTTTTTTCTAGTGTAATTTTGTGACTAAAAATAACATGGTCGAATATCTTTTCCAAGATTTTTATTTTTTTTTATCTTCAATTTTCATTAAAATAATAATAAAAATCATCATTATTTTAAAATGAATGAATTTGTTAATTTATTTTTATCCAAAAATAACAGATTTATCAGATCTAACGTACTGCATTTAATACATCTAACAATATAATTTTCACTTATAAAAAGTTGTTTCCATAGATTGACTATACAAATTATAAGAAAAGCAATTTCAATTTTACCCTATTTTACTAACTTTTTTTTTTTTTGACATTTTTTTAATAAATTCCCCTAAAACTTAAATATCAAACAAAAGCTATACATTTGCATCTCATCATGTTGGCCCACCCCCCACCACAAGCATTTACTAGATCTCAGATCCACCAAACCCTCCAAATCTCAACCCTCCATTCTTACCCCTTTTAACCTATTTATATCCCTCTCCTCACCTCTCTACCCTTGCCTTCTAGTTTGTGAACTCTACTCACCCGACGAGCTTGAGCTGCAAATCTAGATCTTTTACCCAAACATCCTTGATTTTCCCTATATTCGCCCAACCCATGGCGCTTCTCGTTGAGAAGACTACCTCCGGCCGCGAATACAAGGTCAAGGACATGTCCCAGGCGGATTTCGGCCGTCTCGAGATCGAGCTTGCTGAGGTCGAAATGCCGGGGCTGATGTCCTGCAGGACCGAGTTCGGGGCCTCCCAACCCTTCAAAGGCGCCAAGATCACTGGCAGCCTTCACATGACAATTCAAACCGCCGTCTTGATCGAAACTTTAACCGCCTTGGGCGCTGAAGTAAGATGGTGCTCTTGCAACATTTTCTCCACACAGGACCACGCCGCCGCTGCTATTGCTCGCGACAGTGCCGCCGTTTTCGCGTGGAAGGGTGAGACACTGCAGGAGTACTGGTGGTGCACTGAGCGGGCCCTCGACTGGGGTCCCGACGGTGGTCCCGATTTGATTGTGGACGACGGTGGTGATGCTACTTTGTTGATCCATGAGGGTGTGAAAGCTGAGGAGGAGTACGCCAAGTCCGGCAAGATGCCCGATCCCACTTCTACTGACAATGCTGAATTCCAGATTGTACTGACTATAATCAGAGATGGGTTGAAGGTTGACCCTAAGAAGTACACAAAGATGAAGGAAAGATTGGTTGGCGTTTCTGAGGAGACCACCACTGGTGTGAAGAGGTTGTACCAGATGCAGGCTAATGGCTCCCTGCTTTTCCCTGCAATTAATGTGAATGATTCTGTCACCAAGAGCAAGGTATAGTTACATTCTCGTTTGTTTGTTTGATAGATCCGATCTTTGCATGTGATATTTATGAGGGAGTATGTTGCTATAGGTAGAAAGTAGTTTTCTTTAATCTGATACTGCTTTATGTGTTATTGGATTTTGCTTTTTTTCTTTTATTGATTCATAGGATTTAACTTTGATTTTGCCAAATCTTGAAGCTTTAGATCTCATATCAATCTTGATTAGATCTTAGTTGGTGTTAGATGTTTACTTATATTTGATATAATTGGCACATTGCAATTGCTGCTATGAATCTGTTCTGTAGTCTATTTCGGCTTTATTGTTGTATTAGTTGTGGTTGTTGTGATGTCGTTGCTAATTAATTATCTGATCAGATTATATACAAAGGAATTCAATATCAACCGAATATCATGGAATTGTTTGTAAAGTTTCAAGTTTTTCTGTTGTACTTCTCTTTTTTGATGCTGATAACCTTGTCATGTTGTGGTTTACCAGTTTGATAACTTGTATGGGTGCCGCCACTCTCTGCCCGATGGACTGATGAGGGCCACCGATGTGATGATTGCTGGAAAGGTCGGTGTTGTTTGCGGTTATGGTGATGTTGGGAAGGGTTGTGCTGCTGCCTTGAAACAAGCCGGTGCCCGTGTGATTGTGACTGAGATCGATCCCATCTGTGCCCTTCAAGCCCTCATGGAAGGCTACCAAGTCCTCACCCTCGAGGATGTCGTCTCCGAAGCTGATATCTTTGTCACCACCACTGGTAACAAGGACATTATCATGGTTGGCCACATGAGGAAGATGAAGAACAACGCCATCATCTGCAATATTGGTCACTTTGACAATGAAATCGATATGCAGGGTCTTGAGACCTACCCTGGTGTGAAGAGAATCACCATCAAGCCTCAAACCGACAGATGGGTGTTCCCAGACACAAAAACAGGCATCATTGTCTTGGCCGAGGGTCGTTTGATGAACTTGGGCTGTGCCACCGGCCACCCTAGTTTCGTCATGTCGTGCTCGTTCACCAACCAAGTTATTGCCCAACTTGAGCTCTGGAACGAGAGGAAGTCGGGCAAATATGAGAAGAAGGTCTATGTGTTGCCCAAGCACCTTGATGAGAAGGTTGCAGCCCTCCACCTGGGCAAACTTGGTGCAAGGCTCACCAAGCTCTCCAAGGACCAGGCCGACTACATTAGCGTCCCAATTGAGGGTCCTTACAAGCCTCCTCACTACAGGTACTAAGGGGAAAGCAACATAAAACTGGGAAAAGAAAACAATTTAACAGCACAAATGTTTCTTTTGAATCACCTAAAGTGTTGTTGAGGGGGTTCAGCAATTTGGGAGTTCATTGGATGATGACCAAGAATAAGTTGAAGAGGGGATTTGAGTAGTCATCACAGTGAATTTCATTTTTATTTCTCTGTTGTCATATTTGAGAGTATATGAAGAAAGTGTACTTGCTGCGCAAATGTATTGCTTTCGGCTTCATTGTATTCTTTACAACTCCAAACTGTTGCAATATGATCACTTCCACATATATCTTACCATTTCATTCCAACAATTAAAAACAGCAGAACAAATAAAGGAAAACCAACCAAAAATCCTGAGGAGGTCGCTCGTCTAAGTCGCTGAATTCGAGCAAGATCAGTTGGCGCCGTCTGTAGAAAACCTTGAGAATCGCCAGTTATTATGGAAGGTTCATCAAGGAGAAATGTAAGGCATTTCTCCCATATTTTCTTGTATACCCATCATACTTTATATCAATTATATATCACTGATAAATTATTTTTGTCTAGGCATTTAAACAGATTGAAACGTTGTTTTGACTACAAAAGAGAAGACAATTCTATCAGTTATAGGAGAAATTTTTCATTATGAACAACCAGTATGTCTACTAAATTTACTTAATTATTTGAAATAGCATATATTTTACAAGACTAAATTTACATTATTTCCAGATGTCATGCAATCACAATCAGT
>NW_011628322.1:6636-14371 GCF_000512975.1 Sesamum indicum
AAAACTAGAGGATGAAGGAGGCAAAAGCTTTATAAAAAATAAAATAAAATCGAAATTTATAGTTTTTTTGTTCAAAAACTAATTTCTATCATCTCTTCACTTTTAGATATTTTCTCCTTGGAGAAATTATTTTAATAATGTTAAAATTATTTTTTACAGAAATAGAATTGTTTTGAATTTTTTATAGATATAGACAGAATTACGGTGCTGCCATTTTTTTATTTAAAAAACAAAAATTTTAGTGGCTCCACGATTTCAAATTGCGGTGCCATTTTATATATAAGAAAAATAATTTAAAGCATAGCGATTAAAAATCGCATTAATAACAAATTTTAATAGAACTCATTGTAATTTACTGAACGATGTTCCAACCATCAAATGTTAAGATTTTAGTTTCAGTTTAAAAAAATTCCTAACTTTATTATGTCAAGAAAAAATGTGTTTGTTTAAATTTTAATAGGAACATGAAAACGACCAATAAATCCAAATTGTAAAACCTTTTCTTCTAAAGAAAAGAGAGAAACCCTGAGCAAACAACAGTTGGCCATGATATTGGTTAAGTTGCTGAAATAATAAACACGACTCTTCATCACTCTGCACTAAAGCAAGTGAACTGCTGCTGTTTTACTCTGCTTCAAGGCTGCAGCTGCTGTTGCTCTAATCTCAACATCCCCTCATAAGTTGAACGTGGGGAGAATGACACCAAGTTCAACTTGGACTTCATAGACTCAAAGACTGTACCAGACAAAGGCTTAGTGAATAGATTCGCCTATTGGTCCTTAGCAGCAGCATGAGTGGGAAGAACAAAGCCACTCTTAAACTTATCCCTTACTATGTGACAATCAATTTCCAAATATTTGGTCCTTTCATGAAATACAGGATTGGCTGTAATGTGAATAACAACTTTGTTATCACAAAAAAGTGGAATAGGCGTCCGAAGAGCAACATGAAGATCTTGTACAAGATAGTTAATCCAAGTAAGTTCACACACTGTTGAAGCTAGGCTCCTCTATTCCACCTCGGCAGTGGATTTGGACACTGTAGCCTGCTTCTTTGTCTTCCATGAAATAGGTGAATTGCCCAAAAAGATGCTGTTGCTCTAATTTCAACAGACCTTCGCATCCCTTCCGCACGTTAGCATATGCCTTGGATATTTCTAGGATACAACATTGTGAATTTTGAATTTTAGGTATATTTAGAGACAAAGTTCCTATGCCCCATGCATCCATAGTTGTGAGTTGATCATTCCAGTTGTTAATCACAGATGGAAAATATACATGCTGAGTATGAACTGCCAGTTTTTGCTTGTATGTGGGTATTGTGGACGATGAGCGTGATGGGTTTTGGTCAGGAGTAGTTGGAGGGTTCAGAAGGTAGAAGAGTTGGATTGATGGTATGTGGAGTATGGACTTCCTCCGCAGATGTAGAAGAAGGTCGACGGGGACAGAGAGATGTTGATTCGGTGAAAGACTTTCTACAGTTGGTTCTGTAATGGAGGAATGTTGCGAGAGAGAACTCATGGTTTTTTAACTTCTTTATTATCTCTTTCAGTAGCCATTATTCCCACTTTGTCATCTAATGCATTCATAGTATTGTCCACAAATTCTTATTTATGCAGTGGGGGGACTTCACCACCTATGAAAATGGATGATTCTTCTTCATTAACATACACTAAATATTTGTAAAAATAAAGGAGTTTTTTCAGTTGAAAGGATGTGTTCATTTTGATGTATAAGGCTTTGTTCTACGATTTATCCAAAGTGTATTAGAGTTATATAGTATTGTTGGGCTATTATATTCTAGTAGGATAAATGAAAAATGAAATTATTAGACGGACGACAATGTTTTGAGGTGGTGAGTTTGAATTTCCTTAAGTAGAGCGAAATAACAACCCTTCAATCGGAAATTTTATTTGAATATTTATATTGTAATTTGTACTATCTAAAGTAAATTTGCATGACTTTTGTGCATTTGTCGCAAACATTTGAGAGTTATGTTCTCTTCTTTTTCAAAACTACCGTGATACAATCCTTAATGTTACTGTACTGATAGGATCAGTGCATGTACTGATTGTTCACGCATATGATAATTCCAAAATGACATAACAAAAATGACAGGAGTGTAATCCATATTATTTTAGACTTTTTCATGTTAAAAAGTTTGTGTTCACACCGTTTTCCTGAAAAGAGTAGAAGAACAAAAAGAAAAGCGTAGTCCACAGGATGTAACTTTGGAAGACGGACATGTTTGAAACTTTGAAAGCGTCCATGCTCAATAAATATGCGCATGAGGGTGGTGGGTCACTCTCACTCACCCCATTGCACTCAAATGCACATCACAATATGGTAGTAACAGAGGGACCCTCCGTTCTCCAAACTCTTTAATTACCCCTACCCGAAAAGATCCGACTCCCCACCATTTTTACACACACAACACACAACGACGTGTTATCTCACTTCACTTTCACGCCACTCTTACGGCTGAAGTTTCCACCCTAAATCCAACAAAATGCCTAAAACTCAGCTACAAGTACAACCCTTTTGCACCCCACCCTTGATATTACTGTCTTTCTTGCAAATCCAGGTGGGAATCTGTAGTGGGATCTCAGTTTTGGAGGTAAATTCAGTGAAAGCTGGTGAATTGGCTGCAATGGTGAAAAGGGTTTGTGTAGGAAAAGTTGGTGATTGCTCAGAAGTGGCAGTAGAGGAGGAGATGATGGATTCTGAGAGCAATAGAAGGGTTCTATTCATGCAGAAAAGATATATAAGTTATGATACTTTGAGAAGGGATTTGGTGCCCTGTGATAGGCCTGGAGCTTCATATTACAATTGTAAGGGCCCTGGTGTGGCTAATACTTACAACAGAGGTTGTGAAATTATTACCAGGTGTGCAAGGGGAGATTAGTGGAGTTCAAGTTTGATTCTTGACACCTCTACAGTAAGAGAATGCAATGGATGGGTAAAATTTTCTCTTTTCTTTTTCTTTCCCCCATGTAACTTAAGGTCTGGTTAAGAAGTCTGATGGTTTGTGTTCAGTTTCTATGATGCAAGTATACTAGTATGGTATAAATGTTACTTTTGTTTAATTTCTAGATCTTTAACCTCGAGTGTGGGAAGCCTCTTTAAGAATTTTGTCTGCGGGTGCTCCCTCTTGGTGTACTAATTAAATTATATAGGTCGTTTCAATTTCAAATAATATATATATATGTTCTTCTGCAGTTTTCTTGGAAGGCCTTTGAGAGTGGTGTTGGTTGAAATTAAGTAATTGTTTGACTGAATTGCATAAATTTTAACTTCTTCTGCATCCATTTTGGTTTTTAAGTGATCATTCTTTGTAATCGTATTGAAATGTGAAGAACAGCCATAGAGGTTAGGAGACTCTGTTTAGTGCTGGAGAGGGAGGATTTGGTTATTTGAATTGTTCTTCATGAGATAGACTAAACAGCACCTTTGCATATAGTTTTGTTTGGATGGATAATCATTTTCTTGAAATTTTACAATTGAAAGTTTAAGATATAAAAAGAAATTACGATAGAGACTCTATGCGAAGCTCGATTTGTGGAGTGGCATCCTGGTATAGTATCTTTTATGATACCTCATACCTGCTGTCAGATTTCTGTGGTTCTATATGTGTTCTGCTATTTGAAGAACTCGTTGATAGTCCGAATCTGGATATGATTCGGAATCCAGACAGGGTCCCAGTTTGATGGAGATTTGTCAATTAGAGAAACTATTTGTGTAAAGGGGTGATCATATATTTTGTTCACTTCTACTAGATAAACTCGCTTAGAGAAACTATTTGTTTAAAGGGGTGATCATATGTTTTGTTCGCTTCTACTATTTGAACTGTTTCATTATTTGCCACCAGTCTACCCCCACCTCCTAAGAGAGGGAAGAGAGGAAAGAATACGTTGCTTTTATTTCAGTTTCTACATTTTGCATCAACTCTTCAGTGTATCCTTTCCATTTTCATAAGACCTTTGTTTAGCTGATTTCCGTCATCACAAACATGTACTTCATCTTCCATTGACTGTATAATTTTAATGTCTATAATTGCGGTCCATACTTTTTCTCAATTTGCTTTGCCCTATTCAATTCTTAGACTACTTATCTTCTTCTGTCCATTTCTCCCCTACTCTGTGAAACCATATGTTGTTCTAGTGTTTAGGCGAGCTACTTGATTAGCCTAAAGGGTCCTTTCATTTTCCGTGAACTTTAGCTTACAGAAGCACAAGTGAAAACTGAAAAAAACAGAGGCAACCAGAATTTACTCTTTCCATATTTGATGTAATGTTGACTACGAAACTAGAAGTCTTATGAAGTATGAACAAAAGCTACTTCTTTGTGTGCTTATGGATATAGAGCGGAATGCAGATCATTTGTTGTATTGATGAAACGGTAGCTTTGCATTGTATATATGTATTTACGTGCTCTCAATTGCCTTGTACAACATAAAGTTTTGCTTTTCCGTGTTGGAAAAGAATAAGAATATTATGTTTGCATGCATTCTCTGTAGTGTTTCTGGCTTATTTCATACCATCCACTTGGGTAACATAGTTTCCATGTGGTAATATCACCATTTTGCTTTATGTTATCATCATGTAGACATCCTAAGGATCGAAAACCTACTCGGGGAGTTGCATGAAATCCCCCAATCATGCTTCATCTTTTGCTGTTTGTGATCATCAATTTCTAGCACGACTACCTGTCAAAACAAGACTTGATCACAAATCAGTGTAGCATTCTTTAATTCATCGCAAAGGCACATGACCCTTCTCATTGGAAACATGAAGCACCCTTTCAGAACCAATTGAAGTAGAACCTGACTGAACATTCTTGCTGCCTGATTCACAGTTTGCATCGATGAAACGGTAACCAGGCGACAACACTATGCAATTTGTGTGTAAAATTTGCATCTGTATGTGCATATTTGCATGGTTTGTGGATTGGGAGAGTGTTTCCTATCTTCAAGAAAACTTCTGATAGAGATACGGGTGTTCGACCTCAACATGTGCGACCTGATGTTCAACCTCAATATGACAAGGCTGGGAGGTCAAATTCTCAACATACTGGTGCAGGTTTATACTCATCTCATGCAAAAATGATCATAAGTCCTTGCATATTAATGAAAAACGTATCGATTTCATAACGGTCAATGTGCATTTTTGCTTCAGAACAGAGTAAATTTTATTTAACAACATCATATTCATTTTATATACTTAATCTTTAAAAAAATAAGAATTTATAAATATTTGGCAGTTCGATTTGTTGGCTGTTCTTTCAATTCTAAATTTCCATCAAACTATTAAGTGCAGTGTGGTTTCATTTTAATTTTTATGATAAATGGTTTACGGCACAAATCACGTCTAACGGTTTGGTTGAATTTAATTTGACAAGTTTAGGCTATTTTCAAGTTTTTATGATCATCCCTAGTGGTGTTGTGCTGATTAATTTAAGCAATTTAAAAAGAAAAATTGTAAAACAAAATTACTATTTCCAAACTTATTTTCAAGAATAAGCTGATAAGTGTTTATTTTAAATATTTACAAATACCTAATATTGTTGATCTGTAATATGATCAATAATACATTATTTTCTACCGGTATTGAGAATACCATACCCTCTAAGTTGTTGCATATACCTTGCACAACTTTCATCTTATGTTACTCCGAACTCCTAACATTAAAGGTAATTTACATTGACACTCTCTGAGATTAGATCTAATTACACAAACACACTCCTTTCAACATTCATAAAATTACAGATGCATCCTACTTCATATCTTCACTGTTCCTTCTTTTTCAAACGTAAACTCAATAGTGATATTTTTGTTTTTTTTTCCAAGGATAGTATAGTCTTTGTACTATTTAGACACATGTTGATGATTTGATTGCAAACAGTACAACAACGGCAATTATTAATTAATCTTTAGTTTAATAATATACAATAAAAAAAATTAACCGATAATACATCTAATTATTACATCTTTAATCACATTTTAATTAATCCTATTTTAATCATATCACAAAAAGCAAAGATGTACTAACTGATAAACACGGTATAAATTCAAGTCTCAGTACAAACTGGAGGCCAACGACTTTACAATTTCGAAATGAACTTGGAATCCCCTATTTATTGAGTTTCATAATTAGGGAAAGTAGACCGTGTTATTACATTTTATATTGGGTTAAATGCAATTTATCTCTGTATTGATAAAAAACATATCAAAAAGTTTTTGTGAAAAACAAAGTGTAATTTACCCCATTTTTGAAAGAAGGTAAATTGTGTTATTTTTAAATTATAAGGGGGTAAATTGCATTTTTTTTATATATGATTTTTTTTTTATATAAGGGTAAATCGTATTTAATCCATTTTTTATTTGTCAGTGACAGCATTCTCAATGGCATTTGAGTAATTTCAACTCATGAAATATTCAATTTAATTTTGTTGATTTGCGCTCCTCAATAATGCTAATGTATGGGGTCAAGCTTGGTAATTAGTGCTGATGACGTGAATTCCACTCTTTGATTAATGTTGATGGTGTGAATTATGTTATCCTATCATCTTCTAAATATTAATTAGGTAGATTTGCAAATGAGTTTTATATACCAGATAGTATTTGATTTGTGTGACGCATATATTGATTCGTGTGATTTTAGCATGGATCCAACAAATGTGGACCTCGGTGGTGGATTTGGGCCGATCAAGCAAAAGAATTTAAAAAAAAAAAAAATGTAAAACAACACATTAACACTCTGACGCTCAAATTAATCTCAAATTTAGAAATAAATAATCATAGTAAGAAATTGAGATATGATTAAGAAATTCGTAGAAAAATTATGATCAGAGTATAATTCGATAGGTAAAAAAAGAATAAAGAACAAATTTTCAAATTCTAGTAGGTGTCCCTGCTGGGGGACTGAACCTGTATATATAGAGGGGGCGTTCCCTTCTGCTTGGACACTGTACATCATCTTTATCCTCGAAAAAGGGGTCAAAATACGTGTAGATAAAGCCTGATTTTGATCTTATCTTCAACTTATTAGCTCACAACATTACGTCTTTGCTTGGAAGATGACTTCTTTCCTGAGGGGAATCCCTCTAGATTTAAGAGTCCTGGGTCTTGGGGGATGTATCCCTTCTCTTGGGTTGTTCTAGTTGGGCCTGCATTTAGGCTCGTAATTTGAAAAGTGTTTTACTAGGCCTCCTTCATGGATCAAGTCCGTGGTCATTTTGGTAGGTTATCTTCTTCTTGGGCTGACGGGCTTAGCTTGGACTTTATAAACCCCTTTTGGGCCAAGTCTTTTTAGGCCGTACACATCATATATAAATATATATATATATTTGATGCGAAGCGACTATATCGATGCTCTATTGTGATGATGTATTGTTCATTATAATTTTGTATAAACATTACAATTTTGTCATAAAAAGAAGCCTTATTAAAAAAAGAGGGCCTTGGTATTTATAAATTATTTAAACTTTTTATTTACAACTAATATAGTACGCTCTCCTACATCAACATTATGTAATATTAACAGTAAAAATGTCTCCTACATCAACGTTATGTAATATCAACAGTAAAAATGCTCGATTATTGTCATTAGAATAGTTTATAGTTATTGAAGTGGCCTTCGGATTGATAATATTTTAGTTAAATATTGTCAACAAGCCCGTCTAGCTCAGTCGGTAGAGCGCAAGGCTCTTAACCTTGTGGTCGTGGGTTCGAGCCCCAC
>NW_011628323.1:0-3386 GCF_000512975.1 Sesamum indicum
AATCAGAATCTTTTGAAGATAGTGACTATGATTTGAGAAATGATGAGATAAATACTCAAAAAACAGGTGACTGCATTGATGAAGAGGCTTTGGAAAAAGAAATAGAAAGAGAGGTAGAAGAAACTAATATGAAAGAAAAAATGAAAAAGAAAAAGATCATGACAAGGGTAGCAATGAAGAGGGTGAGGAAGACCTGTTTGGGAGTGAGGATGACTTTCAGAGTGAAAAGGGGTCAGATGATGATGAAACAAGAGAGCCGAATATTGTTTTCAATCCCGTGGAACAATATGATCCTACCTTTGAATTAGGTATGATATTCAGCACTAAATCTGAATTTAGAAATGCCATTCACAGTCATGCAATAAAATCAAGGAGGCATTTGAAAATCACCAAGAATGATAAGAACAGAATGTATGCAAGATGTGCTAAGGAAGATTGTCAGTGGAGGATAAATGCACACAAAGTCCGTGACGAATGCACATTTCAGATAAGAGAATATAATTCCAATCACACTTGTGGAAGGGACTATCATGTTAAAAATTTAAAGTCAAAGTGGCTTGCAGAAAAATACATTCAAAAATTCAGAAGTGATCCAAAAAGAAATGTCAAGGGGTTTAGGATTGACGTCATTCAGGATTTAAGAGTCAACGTATCACGAGATCAGGCGTATAGAGCTAAAAGAAAGGCACTAAAATCAATATAGGGTGCTCCTGAGATACAATATTCAATGATGCAAGATTATGCACATGAATTGCTGAAAAGTAACCCGGGCTCTACAGTGGTGGTAGGGGTAGATGCTGATCAGAAATTTGATAAATTTTATGTGTGTTTTGGTGCCTTAAAAAATGGTTTTAATGGGGGGTGTAGACAGGTGGTTGGTGTAGATGGATGTCATCTAAAAGGTCCTTTTGGGGGTGTTCTGTTAACAGCATTAGGCATTGATCCGAATAACAATATCTATCCTGTTGCATATGCTGTTGTTGGAAAAGAAATGAGGGTTACTTGGGAGTGGTTTTTGAGGCTTCTGAAATCTGATTTGGGGGTGGTTAGAGATGATCAGTGGTGTTTCATATCTGATAAGCAAAAGGGGTTAGTTCAAGCATTTGAGGAAGTGTTTCCTGCTTCAGATCATAGGTTTTGTGTAAGACATCTACATTCTAACTTGAAGAATGCAGGCTTCAGGGGTTTGGCATTTAAAAACTGTTTGTGGAAGGCTGCAAGGGCTACTACCCTTAATGAATTCAAATTGTGTATGAAACAAATGTCAGTACTTGATAAAACTGCTGCAGAATGGTTTAATGATAAACCCCCTACACAGTGGAGTAGATCACACTTCAAAACTGATATTAAGTGTGATGTTTTATTGAATAATTGTTGTGAAACATTTAACTCGAACATTTTGGAGGCTAGGGAGAAGCCTATTGTGACTATGCTTGAATGGATCAGAGAGTATTTAATGAGAAGATTGCAGGAGAACAGGGATAGAGCAGAACTGAAATGGACTGGTGTTATATGTCCTAGGATTGTAAAAATAATTGAGAAAAATGTTGAAAAGTCTGCAGATTGCATTCCCATAAAGGCTGATTCATCATATTATCAATTAAACTGTTTTGATGGTTCACAACATTCAGTTGATTTGGACAAAAGAAGCTGTTCTTGCAGGAAATGGAATTTGAATGGCATCCCATGTAAACATGCTTGTAGTGCCATATTGTGTAAAGGTGATGATCCTATTAAGTATGTGAATGAGTGCTATAGTGTGGCATCTTATAAGAATGTTTATAAGACTGCAATTATGCCTATGGTTGGTAGAGATTTGTGGACTGCTACACAATTCATCCCTCCTTTGCCACCAAACTTTGGTAGGGGGGCTGGTAGGCCTCCAAAATCTAGAAGGAGGGAACCTGATGAGATAGTGTCAAAGCAGAAGAAAATTGGTAAAGGAAAACCACAGAACAGGTTGAAAAGAGTGCAGAAGACTGTCAAGTGCAGCAAATGCGGCAAGGAGAAACACAATGCTCGAAGATGTCCACTGAAGAATCTGCAAGAAGATACACAAGTCACTGATGCATTTAGTCAAGTGATACAAGAAATCAAAGAAAAAGAGGCTCATGAAAGCAAGAAAAGAAGGGTAAGACTGAATATCTAAATCTGATTTTGATGTGTTGATTTCATACTTATCTAAATCTGATTTTGTTGCAGGTTGAAAAGGAAGCAGGTGACAAGGACATTTTAACTAAAAATGATGTGTTTCAGGGAGACAATTCCATGGTAAGAAACACCAATACCCATTTCATTTTAAGTTTCCATTCATTATTACTTAATAACTTTTTTGCAGGGGATGCAAGAACAAATTTCAATTGACGAGATGACTAAAGCTGATGCATTTGAGGAGAATAAGTCTATGGTAAGAAACTTCAGCATCCATTCGTTCCATTTTAATTATACTTCTAATACTTGATATTGACTATTTTTTCAGGGCATGAAGGAACAAGAGCTTCCAAGTACTGCAGTCCATCATACAAGCCAACAAACTGCAGCTTCAGTAAGTAATTCTCAAGTAATTTCAAGCGTTTTGTTTATCATTTACTTATTCGGTTTATTTCATTCTCCTTATAGGTAATACCTAAACCATTCAAGCCACCCCGGTATAAACAAAAAGTTGCACACAAACAAAACAACCATCCATCATACAAGTCTTTCACATCCCAACAAGAAAATGCAGCTCAAAACTCTAGGCCTCCTCCACCAACTCAACCAAGTCATCTGCAGCCACCAATCCCAAAAGTTAATATTAGAGCTCCACCACGATGGATAGGGAGACAAGAGGTATTTCCAAAACAGCCTTTACAAACAGAGACCAAATCTCTTCTGTCAACATGTACATTTTTAGAGAAGGATGACAAGAAGTATGTTACATTATCACGATTGAACAATGTTTTATCACAATCAAAGGACAAGGGAAACAAGGAAGACAAGGGCAAGAAGAAAGATGGGAGGAATTCACCTTTTGTTTAAGAACTTTTTTATTTTGATTGAAACATTTTTTGTTTGTAATCTCACGAGGCGCCTATCACACAGCGCGTCGTGTGGCTAGTAGTCCGCTGACTACATCCGCCAATACCTCCGCTCGGCACAAATGCAGCGCGCCGAATATATCAGAGTCGGGAGGAACAAATCACAAAACAGTAAATTGCGCACGCGGATTCAGAAAACCAAATTGCATTGAACTGAAAATGCGGATACAATGATCAACGATGCTAGAGCAAGGGGTTCGCCTTGAGGGGGACTCCAACACGTCACTAAACCAAGCTTCTTGAACTCATACCCCCCTATAATAGGCTTAAAAAAATAAATCCTATCGTCTACACTAGACACTAGGAAAG
>NW_011628323.1:3572-6131 GCF_000512975.1 Sesamum indicum
CGGGCAGCCCGTGACATTCTCCCCCACCTGAGATAGCGACGTCCCCGGCGCTACGGAAGCATGGTACGCTTCGACAAGAGGTAGAAACGCCTTTAGGTTTGTCACTCGCTCCCAAGTGTTCTCCTCGCTGCTGCATCCCCTCTATTTCACCAATTACTCTGTGTGGTCTTTCTTCGCAGTACTCGTCACTCGGTGATCTAGGATTGCTTCAGCCACCTTCTCCTTCGTCTTCTTTAATTCGAGTTGTGGGCGGCTGGGTTGATTGCGGGTATCGTCTTCGTCTGCTGAATATTTCTTCAATTTGCTGACATGGAAAACGTTGTGGATCTTCCACCACGGCGGCAACTCCACCTTGTACGCCACCGTCCCAATACGCCTAAGGACAGGCAAAGGACCAATATATTTCTGCATCAACCGAGGATCTCTCCACCTTGATGACTTTGACAATTTCGGATTCGGGACCTTCACCAGCACCAGGTCTCCCGCATTGAACTCAATGAAGCGGCGATTCTGATCTGCATACTTCTTCATCCGCTTCTGAGCTGTCTCCAAGCAACTTCTAACGATATCAACATTCTTCTTCCACTCCTGGGAGAAACTTCGAGCAAGAGGGGATCTCACACTTTGTGGGATGTCAAGAGTGTGAGGAAGGAGCGGCTGCTGCCCAGTAACGATTTCAAAAGCGCTCTTGTTGGTGGTGGAAGAGCTCTTTTGAACATTGAAATATAGCTGAGCGACATCCAAGAGCTTCACCCAATCCTTCTGCGTACCTCGCACAAAGTGCCGAAGGTAGTCCTGCAACGTAGAATTAAAACGTTCTGTCTGACCATCGGACTGTGGATGATAGCTCGAGCTCATGGAAGGTGTGGACCCGAGAAGTTTGAACAACTCGGTCCGGAAGACGCCAGTGAATCGGGAGTCACGATCACTGACAATATCTTTTGGCAGTCCCCAATGCTTGACGATGTGCTTGGAAAAGAGATGAGCTGTCCCTTCTGCTGTAACGTGTTTGGGTGCTGCGATAAATGTAGCATATTTTGACAAACGATCTACCACGACGATGATAGAGCCTAAGTTCCCGCTCAACGTGTGTCGTGGCATTCGGAAAGAAGTGATTTCCGTAGGTCCCCGCCTCTCGGAACGTATACGCGGTTTCCCTTGGTCATCAGCAATCCATCCTCGATCCAAAAGTGTCGAGCCTTGCCCTGCTCGACAAGCCGAATCAGGCGTCGCGCTGCGGGATCTCTCGGTAGTAACTCCCGCATCTGATCCTTCGTAGAGATAGCAGCCACGCTAGAAGAGAGCGCTGCTATCGACTCCAAGTTCGCCAAGTCCGCCCTGCGGCTCAAGGCATCTACTGACTGCTTCCTAAGCTCCACAAGCTTAGATTGCGGTATTCTGTACGGTGCCCTAGCGGGCGGTCTCGTGCCAGGCCCCAACTCGATCTCGTGATCCACTGCCCTCTTCGGTGGTAGCTTCCGAGGCAGCTCGTCTGGCATCACGTCTTCAGACTCCCCCAACAGTTCCTTACTACCGCCCGGGGTGGGCCCTGACACCTCTTCCATCTCTTCAAAACAAAGGGTACCCAAGTAGGAGATCTCACCCTGCTTGTGCCCCTTCTCAAACTGCATGGCCGACAAGTTCTTCTCTCCAGTATGTCTAGCAAAGGTAGGAATGACACACGGCTTCGCCCCCAACATCATCAGCGAATCGGCATGAGGTAAGACAGCAGTGCGTGTATCCGGTAGAAATTCAAGCCCAAGGATAAGCTTGAAGTCGTCCATTGCCACAACAGAAAGATTGGTCTTGCCCTCATAAGCACCAACCTTAATCAGCACAGACTTGGCTACACCGGCAATGGGTTGTGCAACCGAGTTGATCGCCTTCACACGCCCAACTCCCTTCTCCAGCACGAGCCCGAGTCTCGCCACTTCGGCGCTCGCAAGGTAGTTGTGAGAGGCTCCAGTGTCGATCATGGCTCGAATCGGCTTGCCATGAATCTTCACATCCACGAACATCTACCCTTTCTTCCTAGGAATCCGGGGCTGAACTTCTTCTTCTTTCTTCTCCGGCTGTTCTACAGTAAGAGCCGGGATGGTCTTTTCCGCAGGGGGTGGCACAACTCTCTTCGCCGCCACCGTAGAGTATGTGTTGCACCATTGGTTTACGGCCCCCAAGTTGTCCTCATCCTCCTCCGTGTCATTCACCACCTGCCTCTGCTTGTGGCTCCACACTCTTTGAGGACGACACCTTGTCGGTAAAGGTCGTTGCCAATGCATTCAACACCTGTCTCTTCGGGCAATCCCGATACATATGCGGACCATCGCAGATCAAACACCCTCTCCTCCTCTCGGGGGCTCCCTGCCTGTTCTCCTGGGGCCTGTTACTGTTTGAACTGCCCTGTGAGCCATTCTGAGAGTGGGGCCTCTGGTCTCCCCCACCTCTGTTGAAGTTATTCCTGAACCATCTCGTCCCATTCGACTTCTCCCGCTCAGGACTAGGCGTCGCCTGCCTATCCTTTTGAGTCTCTAGGTTGAAATCGGCCAGGCGTTCGGCCGC
>NW_011628323.1:7125-9078 GCF_000512975.1 Sesamum indicum
ACTTCCAATGGAATGCGAAGTTCATGTCCTGTTCTATCAGCTGTAGTATTCCCATGTGTAGAACCTCCATCACAAGGACGAAGAGATATGGTGATAATGGGTCGCCTTGTCGAAGCCCTCTGGCACCCGCAAAATATCCATGTGGCTTTCCGTTCATCCCCACCGAAAAGGAAGGTGAGCTGATACACTCCTCAATCCATCAACTGAATATCTCTGGGAAACCGAATAGCTGAAGCACCGATAGCAAGAAATCCCACTCTACTTTGTCATACGCCTTCCGAATATCAACTTTCAAAGCACATCTCGGTGGGAGTCGGGCCTGGTTATAACCAGTGAAGAGTTTCTGTGCTAACATGACATTGTCCCCTATGCTCCGACCAGGGACAAACGCTGCCTGGCAGGGGCTGATAGTCTTGTCCAAAACCACACTCAATATTTGGACAATAAGTTTAGCAATGATTTTATAAAGTACGTTACAGTAGGAAATAGGGCGAAAATCTGCAAAAGATGTGGGAGAGTGTACCTTGGGGATAATCGTCAATATAAAATTTATTTTTATTTTTATTCTATTACTAAATTAATTAACAATTGCAGTTTTAGGCTTTTAATATCATTCTTAAAATTCATTAACAGAATTCTTTAACAACATAACACATAATTCACAAAAGCTTCAAATTTGAGAGTCTCAATCTCATTATCAAAACCACCAAATGCCATTACAATTCCTCCATTTTATTTTTGCCCATATCTAACAACATAATGTAAGCCCCTACAAATCTAACAACTTGGAACGATTCATCCAAAGACCACCACCCGTTTACCCATCCAAAAACCGACCAACACGAACCATGATGCCACCAAGCAAACTTTAAGCCAAAATATCTTCTTCTTCAGCTGTTTTGCTTCGGTTTCCATTGCTTGAAGCTTGCGACGCAAACCGAGTATGACACACAAAGCTCTAGCACACATAGGTGGGTCATCCCATGTAAAAAATCGACATCCTCTACTCTGCAATTGAACAAAAAATAAGCCAACATCTACAAAACTTAAACTTAAACTTCAATTCTTACCTTATAATTTGCGCAAGAATAAAACCTTCTTCCGGGATTGTCATTGGTCCAAGAGGTTCTTAATGGAGCCCTAATGCCACAAAAGCAGTTTATCACACTGGTGGAGTCATTGCCCGACGATAAAGAAGACATTTTTTCTGTTTTTCTTCACCTGCAACTTCATTTGCAGCAGCAAAAATGAGAGAAAGAGAGAGAGCCCTTACATACGGTGAAAAAAGCGGAAAGAGGAGCTCTTTTCCCGCCTAAAGCCACGTCATTGGCCATGTCATTCGCCACGCAAGCACCTACGTGTTTAAGTTGCGCACGTGGACGTCGGAACCCTAAGCCCCAAATCTCTCCGCCGGGTTTGGGCAATTTTGGTCGGAAGGACCAAAATTGCCAAAAAAATCAATACTTACAGGACTAAAATTGCCAGTCCTGTACTTACGGTCCCAATTCTGCCACCCCCCCATACTTACAGGATCAATTTTACAATTTTGCCATAATTAAATCTATCAAATCTAATAATTTAATTAGGGGTGAATAGCAATTTATCCCCCTGTGATATTAAAAATGAGTACATTACCCCCGTATGAAAAAAATATAGCAATTTACCTCCCTATACTTTTTAAAATGAAGCAATTTACCTCCTTATATAGGGAGGTAGATTGCTTCATTTTAAAAATCATAGGGGGTAAATTGTTGTATTTTAAAAAATATAGGGAGGTAAATCGCTATTTATTTTTTCACAACCATATCTGCATATAAAGTAACCCCCTCCACCACTATTAGACAAGATCTCACCACCGTATTCACTAATACAAACCCACCAGCAGGCATAGACACATGTAAATCATGTCCAAATGGTTCTATTTTCGCATGTACAGAAGAGACCCCTCTTATT
>NW_011628323.1:10289-11424 GCF_000512975.1 Sesamum indicum
TCTCTCTCTCTCTCTCTCTCTCTCTCTCTCATTAAGCTCTCTCTCTCTCTCTCTCTTTCTCTCTCATCAAGCTATCTCTCTCTCCTTCTCTCTCTCTCATCAAGCTCTCCCTCTCTCTCTCTCGCTCTCTCTCTTTCTCTCTCTCTCTCTCTTGCTTGCTCTCTCAGTATATCAAAATTTTTAAAACCTTATTATGATGGCCTGTACACATTGTTGGGCTTGGGCCACCTTCAACCCTAGTAACCAGATGTAATAGATGGCCACATAGGCCAACCTAGTATATGAACTAAAAGAAGGGAAGTCTGATCCAAGTACTAGTGAATAGGGTTGCATGTTAGTATAAATCAAAGGATGTATGACACTTGTCTTTCATCTAGCTAGAGTAGAAAACAATAGTTGTTGAGCAACGGAATTAAAAGGAGTTGTCAGCAAGGAGCTTAGTGGAATTCAGTAATGAAAAGTTTTAGTTTCTTGTCTTACTTTTGTGGAATTCAGGTAAAGTTTTGGCCAAACTCTCTTAGCGCACTGAAGTTACATTTTGTCCCATTGTCTTATGAGAACCACCACCAAGATTTTTCAAAGTCAGGCATATGAGTTCTATTACGGATTATCAATTGGAGTTTGAACATCTATGTAATAGAGTCATAGGTCTCTCTCCCGACTCCATCGTGATTGCTTTTTGTCAGGTTTTCTGCTAGATATTCAGCGTAAAATGGTTATCCTTGTAAAACGAAGTGCCGATCCATTTAAGGAGGCCAACGACGTCCAAGACGAGGAGATTGATGAAACCCATGAATGCAATGTGCGGGATGGCGGATGTAATGTCTGGGATGACGGATACATCATCGAACTAACACGGTACAACCATCCATTTCTATACTGACTAATTACATTTTAAAATTTAAGCCTTCGCGCTTAGCCCAGGCTCGCGCACTACTACCCATTCATAGATTATTACCAACCGAAATGTAAACTAGACGGGCCAAGGGCCTATGTTATGTTTGTGATGAGAAATTCCATTTAGGGCACCAGTACAAGGCTAAATAATTTCTCCTCCTTCTATGGGAGGAAGAAATGGCAGAACCTGATATCATTTTTACCTCATGATGACCCACATCCTACATCTCCATGACAC
>NW_011628323.1:12814-14361 GCF_000512975.1 Sesamum indicum
AAAAAAAAAACATAAAAATAAAGTTCTTACTCAGTCAAGAATGAACTACAGAGGTCAAGTACCTCGCTAACTTTCACAATTAAATACCGTTATTGTATAATTGGTTTGCTTGTGAAAGACCTGTCACTGGTTAATTCATGGGTAGAGCCAAAGAGTGTGGTGTGAACTATACAAGTTTCCAAAAATATTGATTAAATGAAGTAAAGACTCTAGTGTATAGAGAAGACCTCACCGTTTAAGAAGTAAGCATAGAAACGATGGAACCAACTATTTCTTTATCCATTTAATCTTTTATTTTATTGACTATATTTTTGACATCTAACAAAAGAAAATTTCTTATTTCTTTCGTATTTCGTAGTAAAATACCTAAAAAAAGAAAAAGTATACACTCATGGCCCACCCCTCAATCTAGTATAGATTTGAGTGCCTTCTTAAGTTTGGCAGGTTTATACCAACGGTCTGTAAGGGGCTATGCCACCATCGCCGGCCCTCTCACAGATTTTCTCAGAGCGCGGGCATTCGCTTGGTCTTCTGCAACAACTTGGCCTTTGAAAGACTGAAAGCCTCTCTTGTTCTCCAACGATTTTGGCGTAGCCTAATTTCTCAGCTCCTTTTAGTGTCACCACGGATGCTCAGGAAAGAACCACCCTCTCTGTTTGTTTAGCAAAATGATGAGCCCTCAAATGTTTGTTGCCTCGGCCTACGTCCGGGATTATATGCCATCACCGAAGCTGTCAAGAAATGGCAACAATATTTGTTAGGTAGGCCTTTCAGCATTTACACGGATCACAAAAGCATCAAGAAAATTAATGACTAAAATTATAGAAAATCCTGAGCAACATAAGTGACTTTCAAAGTTGATTGGCTATGACTATGAGATACACTACAAAATAGAAAAGGGAAACATTATGGCTGACGCATTATCAAGGATACCTTCTTTCCTTGCAGTCAGCTCCATTTCCTTATATTCTCACTGCCCTTCACCAATCCTATGCTCAACATCAGCTTGGAAAAGATTTTATCTCTCAGGTGTCCCAACATATATCTCACAAACCCTGTTATTTGTTGCGAGATGGCCTCCTATATTTTAATCATTGTCTGCTTATCCCATGTGAGTCTAATTTGACCCCAAAGCTCATAGTCAAGTTCCACTGGGAGGTAACTCGGGTGTCAAAGCTACTATATCCAAACTAGCAACTAACTCTATTAGCCAAAAATGAAGGATGACGTTATGAAAATTGTGGTTAAATGTGTGGTGTGTAACCAATGCAAGTACTCCACCTAATTACCTTATGGTCTCCTTTAACCACTGCCGCTTCCTAGCCAAGTTTGGGAGGAAATCTCCATGGATTTTATCACACATTTGCCTTCGTCATCTGAAAAAATGGTAATTTAGGTGGTGGTGGATCTCCTCACCAAATTTGCACACTTCGTCACCCTTCCAACACACTTTACTGTTGTTAGCTTGTCCTTGATTTTTCTCACAGAAATATACCATTTACACGGCATACCTAGGGTGATTGTCAGTGACCGCGGCAACATTTTCC
>NW_011628324.1:0-14205 GCF_000512975.1 Sesamum indicum
TTAAATTCTCGGAAAGTCTTATTTTAAGTGTTGATATGGCTGATGATATAAAATTTTTCGACTAAATTGGTCAAAAAAGACTAAAATTGCCATAACATAAAGGACTAAATTGTATTTTTTCAAATTTGAGCGTTGGCGTGAGTCGAGTTTAAAGTTATTTTTTTAAATCATTATTATAAAGTCACTATGTTTTCGTTTTATTTAAGTGTATAAATATTGTTTGTACATAGATTGCATCATTTAATTTTTTTAAAAGAATATTTTATGCACATAACATGTATAAATATATGTAATACGTATAAAATAAAATAAAAATTATAATAAATTTTGAAATAAAAAATTGGACCACGAGACAGAACTATTGTAGCCCACTTGTTAGGGTTATGTGCAATAGATGCTCAATTTTGATAAATAATTTTGTATATCATTGGAGTGGAAAATACAATAATGTCTTGTTCTGAAAGCACTTTTGTCTACTGTTGTTTGCTGAAATTCAAATTTTTAATGAAAAAAAAAAAAAACAAAACAAAAGAGAATCCGAGATTTCTGAACCCTAAAAAATATGTTATTACTTCATAGTGCGAAAATTTAAATTTTATCATAATTAATGAATATTTGCCGTAGTCTATTGGTGTAGAAAAGTTCTTCGTATTATTGTGATACAATTTTTGATAATTAATTTGATTCGAACAAACTTAATTCGATAAAAAAGTTTCCGATGGGATGCACATAGAATTCAATGCCTTCCGCTGTTGTCGCAGAATCTTAAATAAGCTTCACGAACTTTCCAATTTACTGCCGAATCTTTTAATAAATGAGTAAACAATATACACTAAACCTTTACTTAAAATATACACTACCAAAAAAAATAAATAAATTATTTTCTATATTATAAATGACTAGTACTCTCTATCACGTATTCACGTGCAAATAAAATTAATGTGAAATCTTAATTTGATGATGATTAATTAATATTTGATGCGTCTTTAGCTATAACTAATGATTTGACATCGCCTAAAAAATATCAATTAAATAATTTTTGTGCAGCCGTAGTTAATTAAGACAAAGCAGTTGAAGACGAGGTTTAGAGAGTTATAAGTTTTTCACTGCTATTCAACATTTACCCCTTTATTTTTTTTTGCTCCTTTCAATTTCTTTATCTCATTTCCTGTATTAATTTCCTTTATTTACTTACCAAAAATATTAAATAAGATTGGATGATAAGATAGATACGTCCTGCCAATGTATGCACAATTAAAGAGTACAAAGTATTATTTTTATAATTTTGGTATCTAGATTTTATTATTAATATCACTTTGGTACCTGTATAATTACAAGTTACATTGTTGGTAGCCTGAATTTCAGTATTAATATCAATTTGATAATTTTTATTTATTTTTCGATTATCTATTTATACAAATTTAAAATGCACTTTGAATTAATATCACTTTGATACTCAATTGATATTCAGTAGAGATAAAGTGATCAATTATATGATAAGTGTATTTTACTTATTAGAGTAAATAATATTTTGCCATTCGAACTATACCCATTTTTATATTTTGACATCTAAACTTTTTTTTGAGTCAACTTACCATCTCAATTTTTACGAAATTCGCACTTTACCATATATGATTGTTTTTTTATTGATTTTTTTGGCGAAAAAGCATAACAGGTTGTGCATATATAAAAATATCATCGCATAACTCTTAAATGTCATATGTGTATTGTATGTGATTTTTTTTTCGACAAAAAAATTGGTAGAAAAATAGTTATAAATGACAAATTACAAAATTTTATAAAGTTGAGATGGTAAGTTGACAGAAAAAAAAATTAAAATTTTAAAATGTAAAAATTATCATAGTTATAAAATATAATTAACACTATTTATTATTGACTAATTTGATTAAATAGATTTTAAGGTTTTTTGAAACAAAATGCGAATTGTCCTAAATAAACGGCGAGGGAATAGAAGGCAGGGGAGTCTGCCGATTCGGCCTAAAGGCCGACAACAACAGGGAGTCTCTCTGTCGATCAAAGACATTGAAAAATTAAAACAAAACAAAGCCCAGGAATCTCTCTGAAGCAGCACCAAACCCTAAATCTCTTTCTTGGACACATTGCCGGCGCGCCTCCGAGCTCCGTCGTCGGATCGGCGGTTCTCAGAGCTTCTTCGTAGCCACTACAAGCTCATCTGTCGTCGGCAGCCGCCACCCAGCATATTTTTCAGGTGCTTTTTCCTCATTCTTCTCACAACACTCACCCCATTGGTTTCTCTTTTTAAATATGCATATTGGCATTTTGATTGGGGCTTGTGAAGGTTGTGCAAGTGATTATAACTATAAGATTCTCTTATTGTGGTTTGAGATTGAAGATTTTCATGGCTATTCGTAATTGGGGAATTGTTGGTGAAGTGAGTTAGGGTGTAAAATCGCAGTTTATTTTCTGCTACTTTGTTGTTAAATTCATGTATTTGTTGTTAAAAGAAAGGCCAAGTTTATGCCTCTTCTTTTCCTCATTTGCCCTTAAAAAGGAGGCAGGTTGCTGCCTCTGTTTTCCTTTTCTTTTTTTTTTAAACAGAGGCAGTAAAGTTGCCTCTATAACTACTAGAAAAAAAGAGAAGGATTGTGCTTCTGTAATCAGTTGTATAAAGGCAGCATTGCTGCCTCTGTTGTTTCTTATGAGTATGGTATGGGCTCTTTTAAGCACGTGATTTATGGTATATTCCATGATTACAAAAGTCTGAACGATTTATGGACATTAGTATTACATATCTTCCTCATTCTCGAAGTCTCATGTTTTAATTTATGCTCATAGCAGAAGCAACAGCTACTGATGCATCCAAAAGTTGCGAACTTTTTGCACTTTCATAATTCCGAAGATGCCGAATCATGAAAACTCCAGTGTAGTTAATCATTTCAAAAGAGAATCATCCCTCATAACTGAAGAATCCCTTTAGCTGGCCAACGTAAAACTTTGCATGCATTAAGTAACAATATCTTTCACAATTATGATTGGAAGCAAGAATCTTTATTCCTGATCGAGTCTTCTATGAACCCTCAAATGTTTAGCTACTATGTTGAGGCTTTCCATCATCCATGAAGCATGACTCAGACCTTTAAAAATGTCTTAACAGAGGGAGTGTTTCTTCATAATGCAGGCTGCTCCCTTTGTAACAGTTGTGGCGTTGCTGCCTCTGTAACAGTTGTATAGACACTCCTCAATGCCCTTCATTTATGGATTTGGTGTGGATACTTCTAGATGACCTTGAGCAGTATAGGATACTCACTACATATGGATGCATGGACATGAGGTGGATATATGAATCTACATTTTTTGAGTATCCAAATAAAACAAAAAATTAAAAGTTCACAATTTCACATAGTATATAAGATATGCTCTGGATACAGGAGGGGTATCAATTAATATTTGTAGAACTCAAAGTGAAAGAAGAGAAGATCTTGTAGCCTTTTGGCATCAAGTTAGTGCTCAAGAAATTAATATCTCTGTATCACAGACATAAATAAGGAGTTGTTCTTAGTGAAGGAACAACGGGTTTTACCTTGTGCATACCTTAAGCCCAAGTGGTCATTTGGATTGGCATTTACCTTATGCATGTAGTGTGGCATATTTAATCCCGAGTTTCTATTTCTCAGTTTATTAGCAAACTTAATTGCATATTTTCTGCATAGTTTGGTTTTGATGTTTAACCATAGGCTGTTTATGGTTCAGTGAAGTGGAGTTTAAGTTTTCTAAGATAAAGCATGAATCATTTTTACTTTTTTTAATATCGACATATATGCTAAAAAAAATGTATTTTACTAGTTCTCTTCATCTTTGAAGGAAATAAAGGCAAATGTAACGAAAAAGAAATCAATTATGTATTTATGTTGGCCACACGTAAGCAGGTACCTCCACTTACTTTTTGTATGGCATTACCAATTTGCACTTATTTAGAGCCATTTTTTGATTCTTAACAGTTCTCCTTAATATGAAAGTGTTTATGATTATAATTGTCAAAGGTAGGTAGTTTTCTTATAACATGCACCATCAATCTTGCTTATATTTTTACTGTAGATTTGTGTTAATTCTTTGTGCGTGGAATTGCGTGTGGATCTGAAAAAGAATGTTCTAAAATTAATTTAATCCTACCTATATGATTGTTGAGTGGCTGAACTTCTATCTTCAGGTCATGGGAAAAGGTTTTGGTTTGAGTATTTGATATTCTGAAAATGAGTTTTACTCGAATATTAAGTTGATTTTACATTTGTTCTCATTGCTTTTCTTTATATATTAAATTCAGGGAAAAAAATTATTTCCATGAATCCCTTGACATTGGTAAAGCGCATTCAGAATATCAACAAAAAAGAAGCAAATCTAGGAATATCCGAAGAGGCATCATGGCATGCTAAATATAAAGACTCGGCTTATGTTTATGTTGGTGGCATCCCATTTGACCTGACGGAAGGCGATCTCCTTGCCGTTTTTGCTCAGTATGTTTTGACTTCTTAATTTGTCTTTATATAGTAATTGGCCAAATGTGTTGTTTGATTTGTTCTGATGATCTTCTTTTTACATGTAGGTATGGTGAGATCGTTGATGTTAATTTAGTCAGAGACAAAGCTACAGGAAAATCCAAAGGGTTTGCTTTTCTTGCTTATGAGGATCAAAGAAGTACAAATCTAGCTGTAGGTTGGTTTCTTTGCCAGTAACACTTTTATTTATTCTTCGAAAGTGCAACCAAAGTAAAATGTTTCCTGTCTCTTACTGCTGTTATTTGGGTGATTGTACAGACAATTTAAATGGTGCTCAGATTCTGGGCCGAATAGTTAGGGTGGATCATGTAAACAAATACAAAAAACTAGAGGAGGAGGATGAGGAAACTAAGCAGCGGAAGAGGGAGGAAAGAGGTGTCTGCCGTGCTTTTCAAAGAGGAGAATGTAATCGTGGAGACAGCTGCAAATTTTCTCATGATGAGCAAGTTAGTTTTGAAATCTCATGATATTATATTTCTTTTTATTGGATGCATGAACACACTGAGCAATAGCTCGTATTCATTTTTACTTTTCTAATGATTGTTCTTTTCCTTGAACAGTTATGTGTTTGCAGTGCTTCATCTACTATTGGATTATGGTCGTACTTCTGTGTTAAAAATGTCTAGGAAATTCTTGCCAACAGCATTCATTTTTTTATTTGGTTGTTGGTGATGCTGTGTTGCTATTAGTCTGCAGTTGTTAAGGTCTAGGCCAAAATTAGCCTGTCATAAACAACTTGCTCTTCGATATTTATTTATTTGATATTGTTTTTCCTCTGAGACATGATGAATTGTGCATTATGATAAAGAACTGAGTATAGACGTTTGATTCTAGAGTAGCAGAGACTATCTAAAATTGTTAGTTGGCTGTTTGCTGTAAATATAGTCAAGTAGGAAGATGAATTCCTTAATGTAGATGGAATGGCTTAAAAGCTTTGTCTACCTTATCACAACATTCAGGAGTATTTTTGTGATCTTTTAGATCCTACTGGGTAATCTGCTTGTTTCTGAAGTTATGTTTGGTTCTCTTTGTATTTCTTTTAAATAGCCTTAAACAGGAAAAGAAAATACATATTTGTAACTTGTTTATTTTTGCTCCTTTCACAAAATTTGTTTTCTCTGACAATTGGGTAGGAAACAGAAACAACCAGAAAAGAAGAAAAGGAGCTCTGGACTGGTCATTGATGAGAGTTCTGGGTCAAGTCTCACAAGCATCAAACTTTTGTAGTCATTGCCTTAGGAATTCTCTTTCCATATCCCTTCCACTACTCTTCGTAATGTCTCTGTTCCCTCTGTGAAGTTTTCAGTGTGAGATCTCTCAATCTTCTCATTATGAGTCATTGATATTAGCAATGAGAAAGCATTACCGTAGACCATATTACCACCTCCGCCAGAAACCAATCAATTCTTGTGCTTGCCTTTCCTTGACAATGGTTTTTTTGGCAAAAGAAGGCCAGTCACTGGGCAGGGGGTTAGCCCCTACGTGTTTGTTAAGTCAAACCAAGGTACATGAACGTTTTAAGACAAAGCTAGATAAGGAGTACTATTCCCTTACTCAAGAAATAATTAGTCACTCCCAAAATGAGGAGTACTACTACTATCTTAAATTATTTCAGCCTAAAATACCGGGTAAATGAGTCGTGAAGCTGCTCGTATAATCTCCATGCCTTTCCGCACTGTCAAAATCTGTGTGTCAATTGCTTCCTTTTGCCAAGCTGTTTGCTGCTTTATTTCCTACTTGGTAAATATGACTCATCCTGAATTGAGCTCCCCTGAACATTAAGCGAAACTGTGTAAGAAGATGTTAGGAGTTCCATGGACATATGTTATTGGATTGGATGATTTGAATAACCACTCGGACATCTACTGTTCTTGCATAAAATCTGTACAATTTTGTTCACCAAATTGAGAGGCAGAATCAAATGAAGTTCAATGACATTCCAAGTTTCCTCTTCCCAATAGTAGATAACAATTGATGGGTTACAAAAATCTGAATTTACCAATCTCTGACCAATGGTGTATGGCTTAACCCATAACCCATTATCATGCCATAAGCATATCTCACATATCTCTTGCCCCCAATTATTACATAGCTGATTAAATGTCTGTTCTTTTGGTTTTTAATTTATTTCCTGTTGTCTTAATTGGGCGATCCATTTATACATACATCATGAAAAATGGTAAAAAGATGCTAGAATATTAGCCAGATTCATGTTTATGTCTTATAATTACTGATAACTAATTGTTATACTAGTTGTAATATTTATTTTGAATAATAGAAATGACTAGTATTATGGTGTGATGCTGACTAACACATGCTGAAGCTATGGAGCTGTTGAGCAGCAACCCTTCTAGTTCTAGCTTCATCTATTTGTGAAAACATTGGATCTATAGTTTTCCAAATGTTTTAATTTGGGATGCATGAGTCTTCTAATGCAATGCTCCGTTTGTAATTTAGCTGAAGCTATTGGGTAGCAGTTGATCCCTTGGTATCAGTATGCAAAATATAATCTGTTAATGTTTCAAGTATTTGTTTAAATTCAGTAACATTCATCTTTATTTAAACAACATATTAATCCATGAGCTGATTTTTACTTACCGCCGCTTAGACTGTTCTTTTCTCTGTTGTATTATGCCTGTGTAACTCTGCAACAGATTAGTATCTCATTTTATTTTCCACTTAATGCTCTGAAATTTGGGTCTGAAGTAGTTATCTGTGTGCAATTATCTTCTGAAAGCTCTTTTATCCTTAATTCAGAGAGCTGCTAATACGGGCTGGGGAGCCGAGGAAGACAGACGTCCAAGGTGGGTGCAGGACAAGTTTGAGGATTCAGTAAGGGATGGAAGGACTGGTCGGTCTAATCATATATCTGAACCTGCTTCTCGGCAAGGTCATAAAAGTAATGACAGAGATTCAAAATATTCTCGTGCAAAGGGCAATGAAACTGCACGAGAAAGTTCTCATGAAGGAGCTGGATCAAATGCAAAGGATCACGATGGACATCCAGTCTGGTGGACAGTGAAACTCTCGAACGTCATTGTTTGCCATTTGATAAATTATCTCTGCAGGCGAATAAAAAAGTTAGAGATACATATTCGGCCTTTGCAATATTCAAAAATAAGCAAGAAGCAATTGAAGCGTTTGAGAATCTCGAGGGTGACTTAGAAAAGGTATGTACATTTCGCTTTGTAATGCTCTCATGTATTTATCCTTTAGCATGCATCATAAGGGGTAGGGTAGATTTTCTAGTATATGTGATGTAACAATACATCATAATTCTATTAACCACAGTACTCTTCTTTCACCAAGGTGGAGCAGAGTACCTTTACCCGTTCTGTTCTTTATGTACTTTAACTTTTTCTATCTAAAGTTGAGAACAGACCAGACATCAGGACAACTTGAGGACTCCAGTCACTGCATGCATCAGTGTGAGACACATTTGCAAGAGATTGAGAGATTGAAGGGAGAACTAAGTAAAAGAGATCAGGAAATATCAAACTTGAATAAAATAATTGCTGCTCTTGCTCGGAAACAAGGACTCTGAGCATTGGCATGAAAATGTCTGCAAAGTAGGGGGTTGAGCAATCCTTCGTGAAATCGAAGCATTTTGGGATATAAGGTAAGTATAGCTAATTGGATTTATATATATATCTATATGTGTAATATTGTATATATTTTATATATATTGGTTTCTTGGATGCGAACGTTGACTTGGCTTTATATTATTATGCGTGGCTTTCGTATATTGATTGTTTATATTATAAATAATATAAAATATATAAATCAACATATTATTATTTAAAAAAAATTAACTTAAGGGCATCATTGGTACACCAAAAAGATCAGCATAGCGGTGTCGCAAATCAGCAGTTGTGAGTGAGAACTTGTTTTTGTTTTTATATTAGTATAAATTAAGCTTGATTTGATGGAATTGCAGCTAAACTTGTGATTGAATGCAGCGGGATATCGTAGAACATGGCTTTATTTGCATCCACTTCCCTAAGGTTTTGGTATTTGGCATCCACCCACTAAGTCTTTTAATTTTTGGCAAATACCTCCCCACTATAGTTTTTGACCTTTTGGTCAAAGAATTTATTAAAATTTTACTTACAGATTAAAACCTCTAACCTAACGTTTATTAGTATATAAGGAACGCTTAAATGTGTGTATATGATTAATTTTTTTCTTTTTTAAAAAATAATTATTATTCAATAATATGTTAATTAGATAATAAAATATTAAAAAATTAAAAAAATTATGAGAAAATATTGAAATAAATGAGAGAAGAAAAAGGAATGTGAACGTTGAGAAGAGAGAAAATGAGAAGTTGAGAAGAGGAAAAAATAATAAAATATTAAAAAAAATATTGATGGACCATAAAATTAAAAACACCAAGAGTGCTTTTTAATAATATTAAAGAGAGATGAAAGCTACAAAAGAATAACTATTGTATTTCTATCATATAAAAATAATCATAATATATAATCAAGAACAGTCCAAAACTCCAAATTTTTTGAAGTGCATAATTTCGAAATGAGATAAGAGATTACAGTAAATTAAATAAATAGTCGTTTTTAATAATATAATGTTTATTTATTTTTTGAAAAACTGAAGAAGGTGGGTTATTTAAATTTTGTTTTTTTTATATATAAGCTATAATATGTATTTATGGATATTTTAAACTGATAATTTAATTCTGATATTTTATTCGTAGCTAACGATTTTGATTCCCACATCACTGGGTGAACAACAAATTGGTAATAAAACAGACGGAGACCATATAAGTAAAGAAGGGGTAAATTACATTTTTGGTCCCACAAGTGGACCCGATTTCAATTTCAGTCCCATACTAAGTGCAATTCGCACATTTGGTCCCGTAAGTGGATTTTTTTTCCAATTTCAATCCCAGTTGGGGATTTCCGTTAAACTTGACAGCTGCTGCAGATTGCCGTTAGGTGCTGTTGTAAATGGAGGGAAAACATGGAGAATTGGAGGGAAAATCGACAATTTTGTGGGAAATTACACTATACCCCTCTTCCTTCTATTTAACTCTCAATTCTTCATTTCTCCTTGCATTTAGTAGAAAAAAATCTCACAAAATATGGCTGCTAGTAGAGAAAATTTTTGTCATTGTGGAAGGCTTGCGATTTTGAAAACTTCATGGACCGACGACAACCCAGGTAGGAGGTTTTTTGGGTGTACGAAAAAAAGAAGCGGATGTGGTTTTTTTCGTTGGGAAGATCCGCCGATGTGTGCAAGGGCAAAGGTTATAATACCCGGATTGCTTCGAAAACTGAATAGAATGGAGGACAAAATTGCACAGATGCAACGAAGACAAACTGTTTTAGTTTATTTTTTGGTTGTATCTTGGCTTATGGTGTTATTTAAATATTGCTTTGGTTGAGTCTTTGTTAATTTTCTTTGGAGTATATTTCTCCAATTTTTCATGTATTCGGCAATATTAGGTTGCTATTTTAGGATATGTAATTTGTATTTTTTACTCTATCATTATGTTGTTTTGTAATCGGCAATATGTAATTTTGTACGTAATATTATGTTATGGTTAATATTCCATCTTCAACCAAAAACCTGAGCAATCAAGTGAAAAAATATTGTAAAAACGGCCTGTAAAATACTGCAAAAATACAGCAATCAACCAAAGACAAAGAAAACTATAGAACACAGAGATGCAAGAAATGCCCTGTTTTTATCATTAACTTGTCAAATTGTCATTAACCCCATACAAAATGCCACAAAATATTATGAACTTGTCATTAACCCCATACATAATACCACCAAAATGTCATAATGCTCCACCACATAACAAGACAAAAATCAATACAAAGTATCATTGTTTTGATCCAACACAAAACCAAAAAAACACCAAAATGTCATACTGCTGCATGTAATGTTCACTTTTTCTTGCTCTTTGGATCTACAAGTGAAGCCAAGTTGCTCATGCTAACGTATTTCTTGCCATCTTTCTCCAAGGTAGGAACCAAACCTTTGAAGCTCGATCTAGTTTGTGGTCGAGGAGGAACAACTGGATGGTTTGTACTAAAAGGAACAGGATCTCTTATATTGACTCCTGAAGTTGATGTCCTCTTGCTTTTTTGCTTGAATTGCATTGATGAACCACTCCTTTTTCTAGCCTGCAAAACAACAAGTATTAGTACAGTAATATCTGAAAAATTAACATTAAAGCAATAAGCACACTAATTGCTAAATCACTTACTGTTAATTTGTGTGATGATTGGGAATTCTCATTAAGTACTGGAAGTTGAGAGCTTTCATGCATGGGGTTATCATGATAAACCTATATATTCATGAAAAGCGGAACAAGTTCATATCATATATTTATGAAAGATATAAATTGTCAAAGTAGAAAATAACATCTATCAAAAATTTGTCAAATAACCAACTTAGATTGCACTTACAGGTTCATTTTCAGAATCCTGAGTCAGAGGTGGACCTTGAAAACCTTGAACGGTTGACTGATCTCCTGAAACCTACAAATATACATAGCAACATTCAATAAACTAAAAATAAACTGAAAATAAGAAACTGAAAATTGCAGAAACGAATACTCACTACTGGTTCAGTTGGAAGTGGTTGATCCTTCTTCTTACAATATTTTTTGTTATGTCCAGTTTCCTTACAATGGTTACATGTAATGATCCATTGTTGTCTCTTCATCTTTACCGTAGTGTTCTTGCCTGGCCTCCTTAAAATCAAAATTGCTTTATCTAGTTATTTGTTATTTCAAAGTTGATTATAATTTGTTACAGTAATTGACTTTGATGGAAAACAAACCTCAGAAGAACAAATAACTCTATCTAGTTGCTTTACATTTATCAGCAAACAGCATACTGACGGATGGTGGAGATGGAAAAACACCAGGTCAATGTTTCCACTTTCGGCAATTGCATAAATTCTTAACAAAATGTGTTCCGATTGTATCGAGCAACAATTACGGTAACTATATTTGAAGCTTCCTAAAACCTCCATTAGATGCAATAATATCAACAAATCAGTTCATAAATCCCAAAGGCAGACCAAAATTAAATCGCTGTATCCAGATGAAAAGAAGAAAAATTGCCGACTCAATGGCAAATAATGCTTGGCCATTTGCATTTCTTTGATGCTATAAAATAGAAAATATTCATCATTTTCTGTCTTTTTAATCCTATTCCCGCTATATCCCAACTCTCATAAACAAACTGCAGGAAAACCCAAAAGCTTCAGTTCAAATTACATACCGTAATCGGGAGGGGGGTTTTCGTTTTCTGAGGGGTCGCGTAGAGCCATGTCAATAACCCACGCTCATCAAAACCTTGCCTTCAACAATGGCCGACACTTTGCTCACCAAGAAGAAGCGCCGGTGAACGAACGGAGAAGAAGCGCCGGTGAAAAGGGGAAAAAAATTAGGGATTTGACTGCTGTAAATTTTGGGTCTTTTCCTTCTAATTCAGCGTAAGGTGAAGTGAAATTTCTCACGTGCAAATCACGTGAGAAACGACCTAACGGCAATCGACAGCAGCTGTCAAGTTTAATGGAAATCCCCAACTGGGATTGAAATTGGAAAAAAAATTCACTTACGGGACCAAATGTGCGAATTGAGAATTGAAAGAACAGAAGCGCAACCAAAAACAGTTATTCAATCCGAAGTAAAACCTATCAGACCAGAGTCTCCTTGTAATTAAGGAAGTGGGTGGTGTATAAGATTTTTCATTTTTTGTCATGACCGGAATCTTCAACGCTGTCATCACAAGTTGCTGGATTCTGGACATTAATTACTCAGACTTTGTGATTCAAAGAAATCCGGGGCCATAAGCTCTAAGCTTCTGCTCCTCAATCATTTCTTGAGACAATCCCCATTCCCTCAGCTCCTCATCTTGGTGATGAACAGACAGGCTGTATTCCCCGTTGCATCCTACCTCTATCACTCTGTACTCGCAGTTTCCTGGATTGGTCAGACCCTCAAACTGATCAATACTCCAATTGAAGCATTTCATGAGGAAGAGAAGAATCGTGAGCCCATGGGAAACCACTATCAGGTTCAGCTCGTTCGACGGGCCATTGCCGAATCTGTTGGTTTCCATGTCCCTCCACAGCCCTTCAAGAAAAGCTGATACCCTGTCGTGAACATCAGCACTGGATTCGCCATCAGGGACACGGTAGAAGAATTTCCCGTACCCGTTCCTCATTCTCTTGATCTTCTTCCTCGTCTCCATTTCCTGGAAATTCCCAAAATGTTGTTCCCTCAGCCTGCATTCTTCTCGCACTCCCACAACTTTCTCTTTGGGGAACGTTTCTCCTCCGCCCATGATCTCTTCCATTGTTTCCCTGGTTCTGCTCGACGGAGAAACATAAAAGAAGACCTTCCAGTCGCTGTTTTCATGAGAAACAATTTCCCTGATTTTGGAGCCTGTTTTGTGAGCCTGATGGCGACCCTTTTTGCTCAACTTGATCTTGTAATTGGGCACGTATTCAAGAACAGTCTCATCCTCATTCACTTGGGTTTCCCCATGCCGCACCAGTATTATCCGCTTCGGCAGATAGTTTTGCTTTTGTTTGTTGTTGGAGAAGGATTTCTTACAGGACAGGTTTCCAGTGTTTGTCATTCTTGCAATTGGTTTGAGGAATGAGTTTAAGATTGTTGTTGGAGTTGGGAGTCTGTGTTGTCTGTGTATTTATAGTTGTCATTTTTCATATGTATGGGGTAGGTTGAAGTATGTACAAAAAGAACTTGTTTTACGGAGCATTAAGACTTGGAATTTTTCAGTCTTTCTTGAAAACCCACCTCTCATATAATACTCACAAATTCACTGAGTCTGTAGAAGATATTAAGAGGGAAAAATGCAAATAACCTCATATAATATTATAAATGAGCAAATTATCTTTTATAAAAAAAAAAAAAAACATAGCAATTTACCTCCTCGTATTTTTTACAATACAACAACTCAGGGAGGTAAATTGCTATTTTTTAATTTTAATAGGGGGTAATTTGATCCTTTCCAATATCATAAGAGGATAAATTGTTATTCACCAGATATTTGAATTGCGAAAGCAAATGGAAAAAGTGGGTTTTATATCATTTTTAGTTAAAATTACAGTAAAATCATGTCAAGTGAAATGAAAAATTCATATATCCAGTAAAATTTAAATTCATGACTTTGAACTTATTCATAATACGACTATGAGAAGAATGTAAGTCGGGGAAGAGGGGCCACTTCATACCATTCCAACTGAATTTTGGAGGAAAGTGATAGTTTGCATGTATTTGCTCAATGAAACAAGCTGGAGAAGTGAGTAGTAAAACAACAAGACTTTTGACCAATTCAAGAAGGAGCGTTAAAGACGATCTTCTTTGAAAGTTGAATTTGAAATGTACATATATATGGAAGCAATTTTACAGTTAAATTCATTAGAGATTTTTTTGAATATTTCTATTATCACAGGAGGTTTCTGAATTTTTTCCCTTTTTATCGTGAAAATTTTGGTTTCTTCTTCATTTTTTATGTTAGTTTAGACTATATAAATTCATTCGTCAAGTTTTTATTAATTGGAAGCTGGAGGATATGGCTCTTTTGTATGACATGACACATCGATGTGGCAACCGTGCCTATCAAATTATTCCAAATCTATCAAAAAAAGTGAGAAATTTGGA
>NW_011628325.1:0-217 GCF_000512975.1 Sesamum indicum
GTGTGTGTGTGAGAGAGAAGAGAGAGAGAGAGCTTGATGAGAGAGAGAGAGAGCTTGATGAGAGAGAGAGAGAGAGAGAGAGCGAGAGAGAGAGAGAGAGAAAGAGAGAGGTTGATGAGAAAGAGAGAGAGAGCTTGATGAGAGAAAGAGAGAGAGAGAGAGAGAGAGCTTGATGACAGAGAAAGAGAGAGAGAGAGAGCGAGACAGAGAGAGAGAG
>NW_011628325.1:524-1016 GCF_000512975.1 Sesamum indicum
TGATGTGAGAGAGAGAGAGAGCAAGCGAGAGAGAGAGAGATAGAGAGAGAGAGAGAGAGAGAGAGAGAGAGAGAGGTTGATTTGTGGGGTGTGTGTGTGCAGTGTGTGTGGGTGTGTATGTGTGTGTGTGTGTAGTGTGTGTGGGTGTGTGTATGTGTGTGTGTGTGTGTGCGTGTGTGTGAGAGAGAAGAGAGAGAGAGAGCTTGGTGAGAGAGAGAGAGAGAGAGACAGCTTGAAGAGAGAGAGAGAGCGAGACAGAGAGAGAGAGAGCTTAATGAGAGGGAGAGAGAGACAGCTTGAAGAGAGAGAGAGAGAGGGAGAGAGAGCTTGATGAGCGAGAGAGAGAGAGAGAGGGAGAGAGAGAGAGCGAGAGAGAGCGAGAGAGAGGTTGATGTGTGGGGTGTGTGTGTGCAGTGTGTGTGGGTGTGTATGTGTGTGTGTGTGCAGTGTGTGTGGGTGTGTGTATGTGTGTGTGTGTGAGAGAGAAGAGAG
>NW_011628325.1:1035-1537 GCF_000512975.1 Sesamum indicum
AGAGCTCTTGATGTGAGAGAAAGAGAGAGAGAGAGAGAGAGAGCTTAATGAGAGGGAGAGAGAGACAGCTTGAAGAGAGAGAGAGAGAGAGAGCAAGCGCGAGAGAGCGAGAGAGAGACAAAGCGAGAGAGAGAGAGAGAGAGAGAGAGAGAGAGAGGTTGATCTATGGGGTGTGTGTGTGAAATGTGTGTGGGTGTGTGGTTGATCTGTGGGGTGTGTGTATGTGTGTGTGTGTGCAGTGTGTGGGTATGTGTATGTGGGGTGTGTATGTGTGTGTGTGGGTGTGTGTCTGTGCGTGTGTATGTGTGTGTGTGGGGTGTGCATGTGGGTGTGTGTGAGAGAGAAGAGAGAGAGAGAGCTTGATTAGAGAGAGAGAGCGATAGAGAGAGAGAGAGAGAGCTTGATGAGAGAGAAAGAGAGAGAGAGAGAGAGAGCGAGATAGAGAGAGAGAGAGAGAAAGAGAGAGGTTGATGAGACAGAGAGAGAGAGAGAGAGAGCGAGA
>NW_011628325.1:5797-6920 GCF_000512975.1 Sesamum indicum
GTGAGAGAGAGAGGGAGAGAGAGAGAGAGAGAGAGAGGTTGATGTGTGGGGTGTGTGTGTGTAGTGTGTGTGGTGTGTGTGTGTGTGAGAGAGAAGAGAGAGAGAGAGCTTGATGAGAGAGAGAGCTTGATGAGAGAGGGAGAGAGGTTGATGAGAGAGAGAGAGCGAGAGAAAGAGAGCTTGATGAAAGAGAAAGAGAGAGAGAGAGAGAGAGAGAGAAAGAGAGAGGTTGATGAGAGAGAGCAAGAAAGAGAGAGAGAGAGAGAGAGAGAGAAAGAGAGAGGTTGATGAGAGAGAGAGAGAGAGAGCGTGATGAGAGAGGGAGAGAGAGAGAAGAGAGAGAGAGAGAGAGAGAGAGAGGTTGATGTGTGGGGTGTGTGTGTGCAGTGTGTGTGGGTGTGTTTGTGCAGTGTGTGTGGGTATGTGTATGTGTGTGTGTGTGCGTGTGTATGTGTGTGTGGGGTGTGTATGTGTGTGTGTGTGAGAGAGAAGAGAGAGAGAGAGCTTGATGAGAGAGAGAGAGAGAGAGAGAGAGAGAGAGCTTGATGATAGAGAGAGAGAGAGCTTGATGTGAGAGAGAGAGAGAGAGAGAGAGAGACAGAGAGAGAGAGTGAGACAGCTTGTTGAGAGACAGAGAGACAGATAGAGAGAGAGAACTTGATGAGAGAGAAAGAGAGAGACAGAGAGCGAGACAGAGAGAGAGAGAGAGCTTAATGAGAGGGAGAGAGAGACAGCTTGAAGAGAGAGAGTGAGAGAGAGCTTGATTAGAGAGAGAGCGAGAGAGAGAGAGAGAGCTTGATGAGAGAGAAAGAGAGAGAGAGCTTAATGAGAGGGAGAGAGAGACAGCTTGAAGAGAGAGAGAGCTTTATGAGAGAGAGAGCGAGAGAGAGAGAGAGAGAGTGAGAGCTTGATGAGAGAGAGAGAGAGAGAGAGAGCTTGATGAGAGAGAGAGGTTGATTGTGTGGGTGTGTGTATGTGTGTGTTTGCAGTGTGTGTGGGTGTGTGTATGTGTGTGTGTGTGTGTGCAATGTGTGTGGGTATGTGTATGTGTGTGTGTGTGCGTGTGTATGTGTGTGTGGGGTGTGTATGTGTGTGTGAGAGAGAGAGAGAAGAGAGAGAGAGC
>NW_011628325.1:8752-9119 GCF_000512975.1 Sesamum indicum
TGTGTGTATGTGTGTGTTTGCAGTGTGTGTGGGTGTGTGTATGTGTGTGTGTGTGCAATGTGTGTGGGTATGTGTATGTGTGTGTGTGTGCGTGTGTATGTGTGTGTGGGGTGTGTATGTGTGTGTGAGAGAGAGAGAAGAGAGAGAGAGCTTGATGAGAGAGAGAGGTTGATGGGATAGAGAGAGCGAGAGAGAGAAAGAGAGAGAGAGATAGAGAGAGAGAGGCTGATGTGTGGGGTGTGTGTGTGCAGTGTGTGTGGGTGTGTGTGTGTGTGTGTGCAGTGTGTGTGGGTGTGTGTATGTGTGTGTGTGTGCAGTGTGTGTGGGTATGTTTATGTGTGTGTGTGTGCGTGTGTATATGTGTGTG
>NW_011628325.1:12703-13116 GCF_000512975.1 Sesamum indicum
GAGAGAGAGAGAGAGAGCTTGATGAGCGAGAGAGGGAGAGAGAGAGAGCTTGATGTCAGAGAGAGAGAGAGGGAGAGAGAGAGAGAGCTTGATGTGAGAGAGAGAGGGAGAGAGAGAGAGAGCTTGATGTGAGAGAGAGAGGGAGAGAGAGAGAGAGCTTGATGTGAGAGAGAGAGGGAGAGAGAGAGAGAGCTTGATGTGAGAGAAAGAGAGACAAAGAGAGAGAGAGAGACAGAGAAGTTGATGAGAGAGAGAGAAAGAGAGAGAGAGAGCTTGATGTGAGAGAGAGAGAGAGAGAGCTTGATGAGAGAGAGAGAGAGCGAGACAGAGAGAGAGAGAGAGCTTAATGAGAGGGAGAGAGAGACAGCTTGAAGAGAGAGAGAGAGAGAGAGCTTGATGAGAGAGAGAGAGAG
>NW_011628326.1:0-1036 GCF_000512975.1 Sesamum indicum
ACAAACTTGTTTTAATAAAACCGTGCAAAACAGCTAAATTTTGAGCATTCTCAGAATTCGACTAAACTTGAGCCAAACGTAGGTCTAGACCAAAGAATTTGTGTGTTAAATTTCCTAAGTGTAATAATAACTACTAGTTAACATAAAAGGAAAACAAACTTGTTTTAATAAAACCATGTAAAACAGCTAACTTATGAACGTTTTTCAGAATTCGACGAAACTTTTTTTTTTGGGGTAAGTGTAATTTTCATTAAAAAAAAAAGAGAATTATATTACAACAATGTCCCTCATTAGATCTTGACCCAATCGCAGGTCTAGACCCAAGCATTTGTGTTGTAAATTTGCTAATCGTAATAATAACTATAAGTTAGTATAAAAGGTAAACAAACTTGTTTTAATAAAACCGTGCAAAACAACTAACTTTTGAACGTTCTTAGAATCGACGAAACTTGACCCAATCGCAGGTCTAGACCCAAGCATTTGTGTTGTAAATTTGCTAATCGTAATAATACTACAAGTTAGTATAAAAGGGAAACAAACTTGATTTAATAAAACCGTGCAAAACAGCTAAATTTTGAACGGTCTCAGAATTCGACGAAACTTGACCCAAACGTTGGTCTAGACCAAAGCATTTGTGTTGTAAAGTTGCTAAGCGTAATAATAACTACAAGTTAGTATAAAAGGAAAACAAAATTATTTTAATAAAACCGTTCAAAACAGCTAAATTTTGAGCATTCTCAGAATTCGACGAAACTTGACCCAATCGTAGGTCTAGATCCAAGAATTTGTGTGTTAAATTTCTAAGCATAATAATAATTATAAGTTAGTATAACAGCGAAACAAACTTACTTTAATAAAACCATGCAGAACAGCTAAATTTTGAACGTTCTAAATATTTTACGAAACTTGAACCAAACATAGATCTAGACCCAAGCATTTGTGTTATACATTTGCTAAGCGTTATAATAACTACAAGTCAGTATAAAACGAAAACAAACTTGCTTTAATAAAACCGTGCAAAACAGCTATATTTTGA
>NW_011628326.1:1258-2144 GCF_000512975.1 Sesamum indicum
GTTAAATTTCCTAAGTGTAATAATAACAACAAGTTAATATAAAAGGGAAACAAACTTGTTTTAATAAAACCGTGTAACACAGCTAACTTATGAACGTTCTTAGAATTCGACGAAACTTGACCCAATCACAGGTCTAGAACCAAGCCTTTGTGTTCTAAATTTGCTAATCGTAATAATAACTACAAGTTAGTATAAAAGGAAAACAAACTTGTTTTAATAAAACCATGCAAAACAACTAACTTTTGAACGTTCTTAGAATTCGACGAAACTTGACCCAATCGCAGGTCTAGACCCAAGCATTTGTGTTGTAAATTTGCTAATCGTAATAATACTACAAATTAGTATAAAAGGGACAAGAATTTGTGTGTTAAATTTTCTAAGTGTAATAATAACTACAAGTTAATATAAAAGGGAAACAAACTTGTTTTAATAAAACCGTGTAAAACAGCTAACTTATGAACGTTTTCAGAATTCGACGAAACTTTTTTTTTTGGGGTAAGTGTAATTTTCATTAAAAAAAAAAAGAGAAGTATATTACAACAGTGTCCCTCATTAGATCTTGACCCATTCGCAGGTCTAGACCCAAGCATTTGTGTTGTAAATTTGCTAATCGTAATAATAACTACAAGTTAGTATAAAAGGGAAACAAACTTGTTTTAATAATACCGAGGAAAACAGCTAATATTGATCGTTCTCAGAATTCAACGAAACTTGACCCAATCCCAGGTCTAGACCCAAGCATTTTTATTGGAAAATTGCCAAGCGTAATAATAACTACAAGATAGTATAAAAAGGAAAAAAACTTATTTCAATAAAACCGTCCAAAACAGCTAACGTTTGAACGTTCTCAAAATTCGACGAAACTTGACCAAATCGTAGGTCTAGA